>NW_027498753.1:0-72533 GCF_021521415.1 Bidens hawaiensis | reverse complement strand
TCATACTTGTGCCTTAGGACTTTGATATTCTAGTGATTGGATATGATCGAATTTTGTATTTGGATATCGGAACAATTGTTATTTTGACTCATTCATATGATTATGGTTTATGATTATGTCATTTTAAGTTATGTTCCATTTTAGCATGTTTAAATCCATGAATAAGTTACTTATTCTAAATGTCCGTACTCGCTCATATTTGTGGGAACAAATATGAAGGTAAGACTATTATGAACATGGATTGGTGGATATTCATAAGGTATGAATATAGAGCAAGGGTTGCTGCCAAGGTTCATACATATTTATGAGATATAAATATTGGACTGACCCTCTCTCAAATGTTACTACATGGAATTCTTGTGATTGATCATAAGTAAATTTGAGTAAAGGCGAATATCATAGTATCCTCCGACCTGAGATACATATTGGGTCTTGATATTCACCAAATATTATACTTTGACTTAGTTCTTCGCTGCTCTGAAACATGACAGTAGATAAGGCTAAGATCAGGTTTAGTACAAGGTGATTGTAAGAGACGTATGTAGTCAAGAGGGGATTTGTCCCTCTCATTCGTTGAGAGTTAGATGTCTAAGGCCTGATAAGTTAAATCAACAGAGAATGATCACTCTGTGTCTCTGGATTTGACATGACATCTGTGGCAAAAGGATAAATGATAGATTCACCTAAATCATTTCAAGTAAGGAACTTGAAGGGGATGATGTTATTGAATGGCACTTCGTCATGCGTATTAGGGGTAGTAAACCGTAGTTAGGCGGTATTTTTGACTTGCATCAATCTTCTATTTATCTTATGCAAGTGGGAGATTGTTGGACTCGGTATGCCCAAGACACATATTACTATTAATGTGGCTAGTACGTCATGATCCAAGTCGGGTCATACCTAATAACAAGCTATACAAACACCAATAATATTTGTTTATATATGACATGATCATAACAAATGAATATAAACACTTGAGTTATTTGGAAATGGGTTTCCAAATAAAATGTACTGGTGAAATAAATAAATCATATGGGTGATTTATACTTTGAGAGAAAGCATTCCATATTGTTGTTTAAGAGGGTTAAGTAACAATATATTAAGCATGTTACCTATAATGCGTTAATGGTATATATGATTGTAGGTTCCTGGACGGATCTTACACGGGATATCGCTATCTACGTAGGTGCGGAATCCCTGCGTAGGTAGTTACGATCGTAGAATACGTAAAACAAACACACGCGATACAAACGAACACGTTATATATTATAACTTGAAACACGTCTATTACAGACTCTCGGCACGTTCCCTGAACTCAACAACTGACTCCTCTCTCGTTACCTAAACAATTCGTCGGCTACAGTATATATAGACACGACAACTTCGCCCGATATGTTCAGGCGAAGTTGTCCATAACTTCGCTCGTTCAACAAGTTTGCCTAGGCGAACTTGTCGACAACTTCGCTTGTTCAACAAGTTCGCCTAAGCGAACTTGTTGACAACTTCGCTTACATACATAAACATAAACTTAAACATAATTACATTACAGACTCGATTACAAACGCTAGACTATGAACTACTGACATTTATGTACCAACAGACTCCCCCTTGGCAGTAGCTTCATATCTTGATCTTCAAAGCTTGTGTCTTGTAATCTCTCGTCTTCTCTCTTCATCTCTTCAAGCATGCACTCCCTGTCTAACACATACAGAAACCAACTTCTGGTACTTCTTAGCTTCCTCTTTCCAAGCAGGAATGTAGAAAAGCTTCTTAGCAGGTAGTACCTGCAAGTCAGCTTGAGACAGATTGACTAAGTGCATAGGATCATACACTCTCATGATCTCTTGCTCATCTTCATCCTCCATGACCGCTTCAGCAGTTTCACAATCCACGTACCACCACTTCAAGTCTTTCAAGACGTTCTTGGGCATCACCTTCATCGGCACTTCTTTTAAATGACGGACTGGTTTATACTTCATAACCATCCATGGTTTGCCGTCTGCCCTCATCCCTCTATCTTTGTCTTCTACTAACTTCCCTTTCTGAGGCTTCAGAAGTTCAAACTTTTTGTCTTTAATGGCCTCCTTCCAAACAATTTTCCCAATTACTCTCGCCATGTTATCATCACTTCTGTTTATCAGCCCCAGTCTTGCTAAGTCTTTCACCTCACACTCCGGTAAGGTATTCAGGGATCTTAACATCTTCTTGAAGTACTGAATGCCGTCGTAACGTTTGATCACAAATAGTTTCAACTATTCATCGTACAACCAGCATATGATTCCCTTCTTTGATTCTGCATATCCCTTTATATTATACGACTTTTTGAACATCGTCGGTACTGCTGGCTTTTTCGTCTTTACAAACCACTGAGCGCAGCCTTCCTTCCAGTTTGGCTGATCTTCCCACTCAGCGTTGTCAACCGCAGCATCTTCACATATAGTCGACTGTTCAACCACAGGGATCTCATGCTCTACATTTTCTTCAACAATCTCTCCTTCTTCTATCACATTCTCAACCACAATTTCTGCACCAATCTTTTCGATCTCATCGATTGGCAGAACATCATCTTCATTTATCAACTCATCATCCTCTAACATATCGTCAATCTCTTTCAGCGCATCAATCATATCATCAACAATCTCAACATCTTCAACCACATCCACATCGTCACCAACAGTAACCACATCATCACCAGCTGCAGACTCCCCCTCAGCTGTGGAAGCCCCAAGAGCTATAGTAGTTCTTGGCAACTCACCACCTGCATCTTTCGATGCATTGGGATCATCGTCTCGGTCTTCTCTTCTTTTTGTCCTCAGCTCATCTCCTCTACAGCTCATCTCCCCCTGAGATGCCAAGAACACCTTCAAGGCATCTATAACTTTCCCGTGCTCAACCAGGAGGGATGCCTGCAGTTGATTTGCTTCCACTAGGCTTTGAATAGTCTTGGACTGCTCAGCTACAATCCACTCTAGTGAATCTATTCGTTCCGAGTCTGAAGTGGGCGTGACCGCAGGTGGTACCGTACCCGATAACCCTGCAGTAGTGGTGACCGTAGACTCGACAAATCGTGCTACTACCACCGGTGGAGTAAGCGTTTGAGGTGGTAGAGACACAATTGCTGGAGTCAACGTCTGGACGGCCGTGATCGATGGAATGTCAGCCGACGATGTAGCCACTACGGGAACAACCGTAGCGCTTGTACTCGATACCTGCACAGAGGTAGGAACAATGGACATACCAGACAGGGCAGGTGGAGCAAAACGTACCAACCGTGAAGTCTCTCCAGCTCCTACACCCATACCTGTCCTTTCCCTTCGTGAACGCTTTCTCACCAGCTGCACAGCTTCATCTTCATCATCTTCCTCGTCGTCGTCGTCAACAGTTCTCTTTTGTTTCCCAACTGTTCTCTCATGCGTTACCATCATCCGTCTAGCCTCTTCCATCACATCATCAAAGTCAGCCTGTGGACCCGAGACTTGAATATTCTCTTGAGGATCAACTCGGTCCATATCAAACATTCCTTGGCCTCCCAACATGGCATCAAGGTCAATCTCTGCAGCTGACATAGCAGCAGATACAGCAGGCGCAGCTGATACAGCCTGGGGTGCTGCCGCCTGTTGTGGTCTTCGGTCTCTGAAGTCGTCCCCTACCGCAGGCACATACTCCGGGTTTATAAGGTACCCAAAGAGCGGAGTATGCATGGGACGTAGCTCAGGCTTGCTTCGTGCGCTGGAAGTGCGACACTGTGCAAAGATACGTTTTGTCACACTTTCCACGTATCGAATAGGGCGTCATTGAGGCAGCGACGGAGCCACATGATTGAAAATCATCTGTAGGAATCGTGGATACATTGTAAACCGCTCACGCGCCACAGCCCTTCGTTGCCTATCGATCTCGTAAAAGATCATCTGGCTGAAAGAATATCTTTTATTATAAGTCAATGCAGTCATAGCAGACTGCATTGTCGCACCCATACCATCAGTGCCTGCCTTCCGTCCTGACATACATACGATCATGACGTGCATAAGGAAGCGCCACTGATCTAAAAGGAATCCCTTCCTCCATTGAGTGTCCCCTAAGGGACCAGAATACCCCATCCTGAGGAACGCCCCATCACGGAATGGCGCAACAAACTCCGTTGGGTCATCCCTCGTCTCTTCACCAAACCGCAACGCCACCCGTATTTGTTCAGAAGAAAACTGAACAACTTGACCGTTTACGGTGGCTCGCATAACCGGGGGCTCAACCCGGCAATCGTACTCTACCGTCTGCCAAAAGTCTTCAATATTCGGTAGGGAAATAAGGAGGGTAGTTGTTATTGCGTGATATATCCGTGAGCGCAGGAGAAAAGTAATTATCTCCCTATAGTCCTCCACGCCCTTTGCATCTGGGTCAAGTGTTATGAACTGGTTATGAGCTGGGAAGAATTGTCTGTGATCATCACCGTCATCACCTGCACCTCCTGCACCTCCAACAGCAGCCATATCTGCACTAAATGAACCAAGTTAGAAAAACGTTTAAGTTGTACACAAGTTCGCTTGATTACCAGGAGCGAAGTTGTGATCAAACCTGTATAGGCGAAGTTAAAGGTGAGGCGAAGTTGGGAACAACTTCGCTTCATCTTTAAGTTCGTCTAATTAATTTTAAGTAAAATGGTCTGGGCGAAGTTAGTGATAACTTCGCCTCTTCACAACATCGCCTCAGGCGAAGATAAGGGTTAGCCAAATTAAGTCTCAGGCGAAGTTGCGGATAACTTCGCTTAGGCGAACTTTGGAGGTAAGCGAAGTTGAGGATAACTTCGCTTAGGCGAACTTATGAGGTAGGCGAAGTTGTGGATAACTTCGCTCAACCTTATATCTTCGCCGAAACCCTACTTCCAGCGTCTGCAACTTCGCCTGAAGAACAACAACTTCGCCCGAAGAACACTGAAAATATTCAGATCTGTTTTCGACGATTTAGCAGTTTCCGATCGGTGTGACGGCTTGAATATGACTGTATAAGGTGAGTATAACACAATATCAACGAAAACGCGTCCCACGAATAGGTCAAACGAGACGTTTTCTACACCCGCGTGAAATCCCGAACCACACAATCGAGCCAAAGCTCTGATACCAATTGTAGGTTCCCGGACGGATCTTACACGGGATATCGCTATCTACGTAGGTACGGAATCCCTGCGTAGGTAGTTACGAGCGTAGAATACGTAAAACAAACACACGCAATACAAACGAACACGTTATATATTATAACTTGAAACACGTCTATTACAGACTCTCGGCACGTTCACTGAACTCAACAACTGACTCCTCTCTCGTTACCTAAACAATTCGTCGGCTACAGTATATATAGACACGACAACTTCGCCCGATATGTTCAGGCGAAGTTGTCCATAACTTCGCTCGTTCAACAAGTTCGCCTAGGTGAACTTGTCGACAACTTCGCTTGTTCAACAAGTTCGCCTAAGCGAACTTGTTGACAACTTCGCTTACATACATAAACATAAACTTAAACATAATTACATTACAGACTCGATTACAAACGCTAGACTATGAACTACTGACATTTATGTACCAACAATGACACAATACATGGTTATATAACACAATGTAAGTTATGTTACATAATGGAGGTAATATAACACAATGTAAGTGTGTATGACACATTACAAGTTATATAACATAATGCATAGTATTTAAGGAAACTTTGATAAAAATAATAAAGATAATAACAAAGAAGGAAGGGGCCGCCCCCCTCTCCTTGTCTTTATATTATTTTATTATTATTAAAAGTAAGTGGGTACATGCAAGAGGGTTTATTGGTTGCCTTGGGTGATGCCTTTCATAACTCTTTCATCTCTCTATCTCTCTCACACATAATAGACTATGACACAAGACACAAAATCTCTCCTTCTTCTCTCCCTTTCCTCTCTGATTCGGTCAAGATCAAAACAAGGAAGAGGAGTGATTTGCAAGTGAAAATCCTAGCTAGAAGTGGTGTATTGTCGGAGGCTTGGGGTATGCAAGCTTGAGAACCTTCCCTTTGAAGTTCTTGACCTTCCATCATCTCCTTCTTCACCCGGATTTGTTCTCTTGAAAGGTAGTCTTACATGCAAGAACTTTTAGTGTCATGCATGTGTTTGATAGTATGTATTTCGTATTTGGATCCGGGACTGGGTTTTGCATGTGTAAAATCGGTTTAATACATATCAAATTAACAAGATTTAAAACTTTTATCCCCTGCGTTTTTGGTAAAATTGGGATTTTATCACTTTGATAATCTTGTTAAAACCCAACATAGACAACAATTATGATACTGACTCTATTGACACTTAACTAGTTAATGATGATATTCCCTTATCACCTGCCACAACTGATCCCACAAAATCAGTGCCTGAACCATTTTAAGAGACACATATTCAAACACCACCCACATCTCCCATCCAAGAACCAATCATATCACCACCACCTTTGACACCACCAGCTGACACTACTCAAGAAGTCCATATTCCAACTCCACCCACATCTCCTATTCAAGAAACACACATCACAACACTACCAACCTCACCTCTCAATAAAACCATACCTACTGAAACCATTCAAACCTCCCAACCCATCCCAAATGAACCTGAATCCTATAAACTACCTTCCCCAGAAACCTCCTCACCAGAGCGTTTTTCAGAACCTGACTCAAGAAACACCACCATCCAGCCCAAATATTTATAACTTGATTTCTGAGAATGCTGCCTTGGAGTTTGAGAACATTATGTTAAAGGAGAAAAATGTAGTTCTAGAAATAAAAAACAAGGCACTTGAGACTGCCCTGCTACAGGCGTTGATGAGAATTCAAACCCTGGAGCAGTCTGAGGTTGAGAAGACCTCAGATGCACAAAAACAGGGGGAGAATATTGAAGATATAGGTGGCTTAAAACATATTGAAGATCTATATGCCAGTTCAAGTGATGAGGCTGGTAATGCTGGAAATGGGGGGGGGGGGGGGTTTGATAAAGAAGAAGAAACTCCAGAACAAATTGAGAAAAGAAAATTGAAAGGAAAAGGGGTAACACAGACAGAAGAAGATTTACATTCAAAAGCACTCACAAAGAAAAATCTGGTGATGAGGTTTTGGAAAAGGATCATGTAGTGGTTCCGGATATAGCAGAAGTTGAGTCTGTTAATACTGTAATAAAAATGATAAATCAAGAGAGACAAAGGGTGTTGGTGGAAGAGGAAGAGGAAGAAATAGATCAAGAAGTGCTTGAAGCACTCATGGAAATGGGGAAAAAGGAAAAAGAAGAAGAGAGAATGAGGAAGGAGGCTGATGAAGCAATAAGGGCTGCTTTGGAGTCGCTAAGGAAAAGCAAATTGATCTATAAACTCCACTGCACAGACTTGACGATGAACTTGAGCCCATACTGTCTGAACCTGAACAACCATAGGGGCAAGAGCTCAGTCTAGTACCTATAAATTAAGAAGAAGAAATGATTAAAATATATGCTGGTTTAATGGTAAAGTTGTTTTAATGAAGACTCTTACAGACATCCTAAATCAACCAGAAAGACATGATCCTGAAATCATATCAGCTGCATGAAAAGCACATAAAGATTTTATCAACCTTAACAGTAGTTCAGAACCAAGAGTTGAAGAGGTGGTTGAGACTACTGAACCCATTATTCATGAAGTTGATGAAGATCTAGATGAAGATACTTATGTCAAGGAACCAATTGTTGAAGAAATATTTAATGAAGAGCCAATAAAATAAACCTCTAAACCAATAATACAAGAAGTGGTTGATAATGAACAAGCAGAAGTAACACATGAGCAAATGGCAACCAAACCAACTATGAGCAAGAAACTGAGACTGAAGGGGGAGAGAAAAGAAAAGAGACATCTGAAGTTGAAATTCCCAAAGCTAAAAGGCAAAAATCTATCTATAAAAGAAGACAAAGCTCCAAGGTTGTGTTTAAGACATCTGATCCTTAGACTGAAGAACCAATAATTGAAGCCTTACACAACATGGATGAAAACTTGGAAGATGAAGAAAGAACACAGAAATCTAACGACAAGGAAAATGAAGACAGAGCCTACCTCTTAAGTCTGACGTATGATGAGAAAAATATCTTCAAAGACTGTAAAAAGAAAATGTGAGGCAAGAGGCTGAAGGATGGAGAAAAAGAGTTTCGAAGAGAGAATTCTTGATAAAAGCCGGATACAAGCATGAATTCTTAAACCTGCAATCATTCGACTCAGTTGATAAAATGTACAACAATGCTCTTATTGATGATGTTGCAAACTTTGTAGAAAAGACAAGCAAGAAAAATGAAGAAAGTAGAAAAGGAGTTGGTAGAATCTGACAGTAGCAAAAGAAGGATTGAAATGAAAGCCAGAGATGAAACAGAATATGAAGTATTGAAGGCTAAACACAAAGAAATAAAGTTTCTTCAATTACACGGCTGCAACTAAAAGTCCTTGATAAATCTTTCTTTGAAGAGCTGGAAAGAAAAATACAATTAGTGAAAGATTCACACAAGGATCAGAAAAGGCAGGAAGATTATATAAGAGAGAGGGATTTGAGAATGAGATTGGAGAAGGAGAGAGAGGAAGCTGAGAGGAAAGAAGCAGAGGCTAGGGAGTGGTTCAAAGGTCCCCAAAGGGTGCAGACTTTGAAAAAGTTAGTGATGGATAAAGGCATGACAGAGAATGAATTTGATAATATGCCTCATGCTCAGCTTCTTGACATTTACAACAGAGAGCAGAGACTGTACATGGAAACTCAAAGAAAGATCATGGAAGACAGAAGGAGAATGGAAGAGGTAGTAAGGGCTGAGATGATGAGTGCTCTGCACAAGAAAGGGCTAATATGGGAAGACAATTGGTGCAGTCTGATGAGACTATTAAGAAATGGTATGAAGAATCAGAAAAGGTGCAATTAAAGAAAAATCCATCTGTAAGCACTAGCAGAACACCAATAAGGTCTAAGACCGTGAGGCCTGAACCTACAAGGAATTTGAACCTGCCCACAACATCTCTACTTTGACAAACGATCCAAGTTCTTAAGGGTGATTACTGAGGATAATGAAGAGACTTCGATCATCTTTAGAGATGATTTGAGAAATTTTTCAGAACAACAATTGAAGAAAATGGCAGAACTAGACTTATATGACAATCAAGACAGAAGACAACTGGCAAGACAGCAGAGAAATGACTTCTCTAAATTTATCAAGGAACAATATGAGAAAGGGTTTCCTTTTCTCAAACAAAAGAGGAGAGAGGTTCATAGCCAAGCAGAGAGAGAGATAAAAGAAGAAAAAGGATTAATGAAGTACACACCTTGGAGCTCTCTCTGTTCGAATCAAAGAAGAGGAAAACTCATCAAGCAAGCAGCTCTACAGGAAAAAGAAAGACATTGAGGAAGTGCTTAGCAATGGGGAGAGAGATAATGGAACCAAACTCCTTTGTGCAACAAAATGGAAGGATTGCTTATCTCACTTACAATAAACACAATGATTCAATATCCTTGAGAAATGCTTCGGGAGGAACAATTGTAGTAATATTGTATGATGAAGACCTACAATTCATGCATACCCAAGACCTTCAAGACATAGTAGATGCTGAGTTTCCTCTTGACTCTCAAGATGTAGTGGAATTGGACATGATCAAACAGAAGGCTGCTTTTGTGAAACTCAAGAAAGAAAAGGCTATGGAAAAGAGCCAAAGAAGAAGATAGCAGAATGAAGTTCACTGATGATCTTTTTATATCTGTTATCTTTGTATTTTGGTTTATATATTGTAATTTGACATGTAAAATTTTATTTGTAATGCCCAAGTGGCAGAATTCCATTATGTAATGAAATGATATTTAAGCCTAAATTGATTATCTTTAGAAGGCTGATAAATGTGTAACTATATGCAGGTGTGTTTTGGTGCATCAGAGCTTGTTCCAATCTAGGGGGGAGATTGTTGAGTCGGATATTTGCTAAGAAAGATTGGAATCTTCTCAACCTCCTCTGGAACAGATCTAAGTATGGACTTCGAGCATGGTTTACTACCTCGAGCAAGGTCTTCAGAGCCATTTGTGGGTAATTCTTCTAAGTGTTAAGACTTCGAGCAAGCTAAACTTCAACTAGCAAGAGTGTTTTTCTATCAAGTATGGATTGCCAATCGAACAAACAACTTGATCGTTCCAGTTTTAACCAAGTGTTACGAGCACAGGATGTTGGAGCACATGGTGACGAGCATGGATGCAATAAGAAGATGCCATATGTTCCAACCAAAGACTTCGAGCATGGTTCAATCCCCCGAGCAAGATTTACATCCGAGCATGCTAAAGATTGTTCAATAAGTCTCAAGACAGGATTGAAGGCATCAAGAAGAATGGGTTTGCTATATGGACTAGTTCGAGCAAAGCAAATATTGGTCAAGAAGAATGAAGCTTGCTAGGGGAGAATATCATCACTGAAGATATTCTAAGTAAAGTATGCTCGAAGACACTCATCGAGCATACCTTGCATAGTGAGTCTGCTCGAGCATGATACTAATCATGCTCGAAGACTCTTAAACATGTATTTATATTTGTCTTTCGTTGTGTAATGATTAGGGATTCTAGAAGGAATGCCAGGCTCTATAAATAGGATCTTAGGTTTCCATTTAGGGAACGAACAACGAAGACGAACAACACGTATTACGAGAAAACATTCTAAAAGAATATTCCTTTTGTTTTCCTCGTACCGCCGCAGCCAATACGAAACCCTAGACATTCCATTTACTGTTTCATTGAATGATACATTTAATATAGTGAATCTTTGTCTTTGTATTTGTTCTTACTGAATATTATTTTCTCGTTTCATTTGTCTTAGTATCACACCTTCGTTCCCATCCGTTTAATATCCTGATTCCGCTGGGATATTCGACAGGCCTTTGGGTATTGAATCTGTGTGTTCTTGTCAACCTATCCTAGGTTTGCACTAGATTTACGGTCCTGACAAAATCAAATTTAAAGTCTGTTACAAGAAGAAATGATTGAAATTTATAATAGAGAACATAGGATATACTTGGAAGAAGAGAGAAAATTAAAGGAAGAGTTGAGATTAAAGGAAAACCCGCCTGTTGAGGAAAGTCATGATCAAATTGTAAAAGAAAGACTAACAGAGAGTCAACTTTCTAAAATGATCAGTGTGCTTTGCAGAAGGGGAGTTAAATATACAAAGCTGTTTTACAAAAACAAATCTGTGATCAAGAAGCTATATGATGAATCTGAACAGAAGTACTCAAAGAAATCATCATCATCAACAGGTCCAAGACAAATCAATAGATCTGAGGTGCAGAGGCAGCAACCACAAAGATATTACTTCAATCTGCCTACTCCCCTATATTTTGATTTAAGATAAAGAACGCTAAAAGTTGTTATTGTAGATGGAGTACGAAGTCAAATAGTGTTCAGAAGAGACTTTAGAGAGTTTAGAAGGGAGCAGTTGGAAGAGATGGCCAAGTTAAAAATTTATGACTATCTACAAATGGATAGATTGGCCGGACAACAAAGGAATGATCTCACAAAATACTTACATGACCAAGCTGAGAAAGGATTTCCATTGTTGGATAAAAAGAGAAAGAATACATATACCGAGGCCGAGAGGATAAGAATGGAGAAACGTTTAAGGGATGTGAGGTGGTATGAGTTTACTTTCTCTGAACTAAAAAGTCTAGCCATGAGAATAGAGATGTTGGTACCCAATTCCCAGGTTCAAGAAGGATGAAGAATCACTAGCGTCACCTTCAACAAGATGTGTGAAAATGTGTCACTCAGAAATGCAGAAGGAAGGGTTATTACTATTGTTGAACACGATTCAGAGCTGCAGTTCATACACATCCAAGATCTTACTAACATTATGGAGGTGGAAGTACCACTAGACTCTATGGATGGGGTAGAACTTGATATGTTTAAGGAAAGAGCTGCAGCCGTTAGATATGACAAAATGAACAGGGCTTATAGGATAGAGTGAAAGCTCGAAGCTGCATGATTTTTGCTGACAGAAAATATCTTATGAATTTTTTTTTGTTTTTATCTTTTCATGTATCTTTATTTAAATTTCTAATTTTGTTGACTTGTAATATGTGTAATGCCTTAATGGCAGAATTCCTATTATGTAATGTAATGACTATTATCTTCATATAATTTGTGATAATCTTTTGACACATGTGTAACTTAATGCATATATGTTTTGGAGCATCAAAGCTTTTTCCAATCTAGGGGAGATTGTTAAGTTGGATATTTGCAAAGGAAGATTGGAATCTTCTCAACCTCTTCAAGAAATGGTTAAGTATGGACATCGAGCAAGCTTGGACCTTCGAGCATGGATTTAGTACCTCGAGCATGATATCTTACGTGAGTAAGATTATCTTCAGGAATTTCTTCTATGTGTTGAAAGCTTCGAGCAAGCAAGGTTGTTCTCCATCTGAAGCCTATTTCTATGTACGATGATGACGATCTTGCTAAAATTGAAGAGGATGAAAAGGCGCTCTCAACCTTAACTATGGCACTCTCACCTGAGATTGCTCTGGGTTTTAGAGAACTTCAATCTGCTAAGGAGTTATAGGAGGCGTTAATTGAGGTGTATGAAAGAAACGAAGACATGAAGAGAAGTCGCCAAGACCTGCTGCGACAGAAATTCAATATGTTTAATCATGTTTTGGGAGAGTCGTTGGAAACTCAACTTCAAAGGTTCATAGCTCTTGTGACTGAGATGAGATCTGCAAGCATCTATCTGGCAACTTCTGAAATAAACAACAAGTTGGTGAACTCACTGCCCAAATGTTGGGATATGAATGTTGCCGTTATCAAGAAGACAGAAGATCTCAACAGGATGTCTATATCCGAGATGATGGCTACCGTTAAGGCATGTGACATAGATGACAAGCAACGTGCTATAAATCACGCAAACTCCTACAGTGCAGCTGGGTACAACTTTGCTTCCAATAATGCACTCATCTCACAAGACAACTTCTCAATGCTCAAGACTACTCAGGGACAACCGTAATTTCAACCTCAAAGCAACTTCCAAATGTTTAAATCCACTCAGAGTCAATCATCTTCCACCTCACCACAACCAGCTCCAGTCTTCTTCACTATACTTGCTCAATCTCCTGCTGCTAATGTTCAACCTCAATCATCTGGTGTTGCTCCCAGTCAGAACTCCAGTTAGATTCCCTCTATCCCAAAGGAAACTCAAGAGAACATAGCTTTAATGGAGGGATTCATGAACTGCTACAATGCATTCCTAGCTGGAGATTTGGTTTAACCTGTTGTTGCTGCTGAGCTTGATCAAATCCATCCAGATGATGTTAAAGAAATGGATATCTCTTGGCAGATCGCCATGGTAGTGTTCCGGGCTAAGAAATTCCCGAAGAGAAAGGGAAGGAATAATTGGAATATGCCGAATAATCAGAAGGTGGGTTTTAACAAGGACACTCTGAGGTGCTACAACTGTCACGAGCCGGGTCACTTTGCTCGTGAATGTACCAACCCAGCAAAGGAAGGAAACACGGAATGGGCGCTGGTTCCAGTGGGAAACGCTAGAGAAGAAGTTGGGGGTAGTTCGGGAAATGCTGAAAGGGGTTTGGTTGCTCAACAATTTTCTTGGGCTGATCAGATAGCTGCCCTCAACATTAGCAATCAGACTGCTAATTATGCTCATGTTGAAGACACTAAGGAAGAAAATGCTGCTGAGGTAAGCTTTCAACCATGTTCTTAAGGCCTTCACTCCTCCTAGCTCATCTGAGGTAAGCTTTCAACCATGTTCTCAAGAGTGTGTTGATAAAATTAATTTATATAAACTCCACAATGATAACTTGATTAGAGACATGGAAAGTGTTAAATCTGAAAATTTTAAACTTAAGAAAAATTAAAAAGCCTTCTTAAATAAAATAGAAGCAAATCAAATGGATTTTTCTAAGCTTAAATCTGAATTCAGCATAAAGTTTTGTCACCACTTAGATGCCACGCAGGAAATTGCTGAGTTAACCGCTAAACTGGAAGCCTCCAAAATAGAGATTTTGAATTTAAATGCTAAATTTGAAAGAGCTGAACTTGATTTCAAAAAATTCGAGGGTTTCAGTAAAGTAGTTAGTTCAATGATTGATAATTAGCTATGGTGGAAGGAAAACGAAGGTGAGGGCATATGATATAGTCGGGTACCCCCACCTTACAATGACAACTATGTTCGACTTCCCGTCACCAAAGAATAGGAAGAAAAGGTATAGGGCATGAAGTATGGTAAACAAGATAAGAATGACAAGTCTGATCTTGTGAAAACAAATGTATCCATTTCAGGAGTAAACAATTCTAACGTGTTTGCTTCATGTGCAGAGAAAGTAATTGTTGAGGAATGGACTGATGAGGATGATGACTCTTGTGTTTCGCTTAATAAAAATATTAATTCTGATGTTTCTTTAAAACTGCCTATTTTGAATTCTATTAGTTCGACTGTTTGTGTGGGCTCTGGTTTTAAGAGCAAAGACAATTGTGTGGTTAATTCTGTTAAAACTGTGAAATCTGATGATGTGGTTTTTAATAAGAAAAATAAAAATAAAACATTTGCTAAAAACTACCCACCACCCAAGTTCATTAAAGAGGGATGCTCAAGTGAACAAAAGGGTGTCGAACCGAACAACAGGGCTAATGGTAAAAATCAAGCCAAGCGACCTGACCCACATAATAGGTCAAGACAAAAGGTTCACCACAATGATTTTTATATAAAACGTCAAACTTGTTATAATTGTGGGATTCCTGGTCATATTGCTAGAAACTGTCCACATCGTCCATATGTTCCTTACAATGGATTTTATCAGAGGAATATGCCTCGTGATACCTATCGACGAAATTTCGGGCATCATAAGGAATATCCCTCTGACGGTGATTGGAACAAGAAAAAATCTGGTAGGTTTCGTCCTCATCAGACCAAGCCTAACATGTTTAGTAGAAGTGATAGAAACCATGATTCGACTTCAAAAACTAACTCAATTTCTAAATCATGGCCTGTCGGGAGAACAAATTCGTCTGTTCCGTCTGTATGCAAACCAGAGACTGAACCATCCATTCGTACAAACAACAGTAAATCTTACAATGGTAAACATAAATGGATGCCTAAGTTTTCGGCAAAGAAGGTTTCTTTTTCCATTTTAGATAATCAAGAAGTTATGTCATGGCAGCCTATAACGAGTGTAGATGAGTTAGGTGTACCCAGTGTTATTCTCGACTGGTTGCCAAAGTCTAATTAATCCCGCAGGAGCAGCTATGGAGGAATATCATCCGACCTTGGTATGTCGATAGTGGCTGTTCCAGACACATGACAGGAGACATTTCCCAGCTACATGACATTCAAATTTTTAATGGTGGGTATGTGTTCTTTGCGGGTGAAGAAAAAGGGAAGATCACGCAGAAGGGTACTGTAAGTAACGGTGTTCTAAAATTCGAAAATGTTAATTTTGTTCCAGAGCTGAAGCACGGTTTGTTGAGCGTGTCATAAATATGTGATAAAGGGTTTTCAACTCATTTTACGAAGAAAGAGTGCTTGATTTTGAAACCTGGTATCATTATACCAGAAGATTGGATTCTTGTTCGATCACAAAGAAAAAATAATGCTTACGTGATCGACATGAACAAAAATATTCCTGATGAAATAACCTGTTTGTTTTCAAAGGTGTCTAAACATAATGCCATGCTTTGGCATCGTCGTCTTGGTCATGCTAATATGAAAAATCTGAATCTTCTTGCTAAAAATGATTTGGTACGTGGATACCCGTTAAAGATTTTATTACTATTGAAAAATGTGTGGCTTGTGCTTTGGGTAAACATCATCGAAAAACACATAAGCCAAAATTGATTAATACCATTTCATCAGTTTTTCAACTATTAGATATGGACCTTTTTGGTCCGGTTCATGTTTTGAGTCTTTCTCGCAGCTCTTACTGCCTCGTTATTACTGATGACCACTCACGGTTCACTTGGGTGTTTTTCTTGTCAAATAAGAGTGATGCTGCAGAACTTATCAAGAGATTTGTGGTGCTCATGGAAAATCAGCTGAATCTGAAACTAAAAGGAATTCGTTGTAACAATGGTATGGAATTCAAGAATGCATCATTGAATTATTTTTGCTCAGAAAGGGGGGTGCTTCGTCAATACAGTTCAGCTCAGACACCACAGCAGAATGGTGTGGCTGAAAGGAGAAACAGGACTCTTATCGAGGTGGCAAGGACCACGCTGTGTGATTCTAAACTGCCATTATTCTTCTGGGCAGAAGCTATCAACACGGCCTGTTATGTTTAGAATCGGGTGATAATTAAAAAAATCACAAATGAAAACTCCATATGAGATCGTATATGGTCATAAGCCTACTGTTGCACACTTTAGAGCCTTTGGTTGTCCGTGTACTCTACTGAATCTCGAGTCTACTTCGAAGTTTGGGGCCAAAGCTGCTGATTGTTATTTTGTTGGGTATGCTGGTCACACTACCTACAGAGTCTACAATAAGTCAACTAAACAGATTCTAGAATCCTATGATGTTATTTGGTTGGAAGAAAACGAGACTGATGTTTGTGTTGGTCCGGACTGGTTATTCGATTACAATGAACTCTTCAAACCGTTCAATATGTTTCCGGTCATCAACACAGAAACTTCAGGTGGTGCTACAGCAGATACTGAGAAAGAAGACCCACATGCAGTATCTCACATCTCTATCTTCTTTTGGATGATGATGTCACAGAACCACTTGATGACAACCCACCCGCGTCCGTCAGTTATCCGAAAGAAGTTACGGAAATTGTGTATTCTCCAAACTTTTCAGAAAATGCTTCAACAGTTGAGGGGGAGAGTCCTATTCGTCAAATCTTCGGGAGCACCTTGTTTCCGGAGGACATTCCGAATTAATACGTTGCTAGCATCTCGTACTCACATAGTACTGCGGCTTCTAGATGGAAGAATCCCCTCACTGAGATTGATGAAAATTTATCAAACTTATCTCCTACTGAAGATGTTCCTGAACAGCCGATTTCGACAAGAACTCAACGAAATCATCCTATTGAGAATGTTATTCGTCTTCTTGAAACAGGCGTGTCCACCAGAAGTCAGACGGGACACATAAACAGCTGTTTGTTTTCATGTTATATCTCTTAGATTGAGCCAAAGTAGGTAGAAATGGCTCTTCAAGAGCCTAGCTAGGTGGATTCTATGCACGAAGAATTAAATCAGTTTGATAAGTTAAACGTGTGGAGGTTTGTTGAACTGCCGATGGGAAAGAAAGCACTGGATACAAGATGGGTTTTCCGAAACAAGCAAGATGACACGGAGATTATTGTTAGAAACAAAGCACGGCTAGTCGTTCGCGGTTTTCGTCAGTTCGAAGGGTTAGACTACACTGAATTCTAAGCTCCCGTAGCTAGACTCGAAGCCATTCGGATTTTTCTGGCTTATGCCTCATTCATGGGGTTTACAGTCTATTAGATGGATGTTAAAACGACGTTTTTTTATGGCGAAGTTAAGGAAGAGATTTATGTGGATCAGCCACCGAGGTTTGTAGACTCTAAGAATCCTAATCATGTCTACAAAATGGATAAAGCATTGTACGGTCTTCACCAAGCTTCTCGAGCGTTTGCATGCTACATTGACAAGGGGGACCATTGATTAAACTCTGTTCCTTAAAACCGTTAATTAATTTACTATCGATCGATGATCGGGTCTTCACCAAGCTCTTCTGGGTCATGGCTATACAAGGGGGACCATTGATTAAACTCTGTTCCTTAAAACTGTCAGGAAAGATTTGATTATGGTTCAGATTTATGTGGATGATATTATCTTCGGGTCTACAAGTGCTGAGCTATGTTCAGAATTTGAAGAGGTTATGAAGAAGAGATTTGAGATGAGCTCGTTTGGAGAGATGACAACGTTTCTAGGATTGCAGGTTCATCAGAGCTCGACGGGAATTTTGCTACATCAAGGAAAGTACGTTGAAGATATGCTTGCAAAATTTGAATTTTACAAGATTCCAAGAGTGCTGCCACTCCAATGGCAGAAAGGCCTCTTTTGTCGTCTGATCCTGGATAGAGTCCCGTAGATGAAACATACTATCGATCGATGATCGGGTCTCTGATGTATCTCACCGCCAGTCGTCCCGACATCATGTTTGCAGTCTGTCAATGTGCTCATTTCCAGGCTAATCCTAAACTCTCTCATTTAATTGCTATTAAACGCATTTTAAGATATCTGAAGGAACAACCGAAGTTAGGTCTTTGGAATCCCAAAAACTCAGAATTTGATCTTTATGCTTTTGCTGATAGCAATTATGGTGGAGATGACATTGACAGGAAATCCACATCTGCCGGCTACCAGTTTTTAAGAGATCGTCTAATTTCATGGCAGTGCAAGAAACAACAAACAGTGACTGCTTCGACTGTCGAGGCGGAGTATGTTGCTGCGTCAGCTTTCTGTTCACAGGTTATTTGGATGCAACATTAATTGGTGGACTACGGTTTGGAATTTCTTAACACTCCCATTTTTTGTGATAATGATGTTGCAATTGCATTTGTTAAAAATCCGGTTCAGCAATCCAAAACCAAGCACATTGACATCAAAGTCCATTTTATTCATGACTGTTACGACCGGAAACTGATTCATCTTGAACAGGTCCACACTGATAATAATGTGGCGGACCTATTTACAAAACCGTACGGAATAACCAGATTTAATGTGCTTGTGGGATTTCTTAAGATCCTGCGTTTTGATGACTGAGTATTTTTGAGGTTTAAATTGTGTACATAAATATTTCTTCGTGTCATAATTTCTGTACAAATTTAGGCGGAGAAAAAGAAAAATAAAAAAATAGTGTGTGTGCGTTGTTATCATTTTATAAAATTCAAAAAGTCAAAAAATAGTGTGTGTTTGTTTTTATCATTTTATAGAAAAATCAAAAAGTCAAAAATAGTGTGTGTGTGCTGTTATCATTTTATAAAAATCAAAAAGTTATAAAAAAAATAGTGTGTGTTTGTTTATATTTACTCTCGCTTAAAATTATGTCGACTGCTCAAGTTTGAAGGACATATACTTGTATATGTTTGGTCCGGTAATCTACTCGTAGATTCACAGGATAGCCATTTATCTAAAGACTGAAAGCATTCGGGGCGATGGTGATGTGTTTTATGTTTTGAATTCTTTCACATAAAATTATGTCGGTAATTCCAAGTTGGAGGGACACGTATTCTCATATGTGTTTGGTCCTGTTAACCACTTGTGGTCATACGGGATAGCCATTTACCTGAAAGCTAAAGAGTGACTGGGGTGACTGAGTTCTTAACATGTGTGTCTTCTGGGAAGTGATATTATTATTCAGCTAAAAGCTTTTTAGAAACTTAAAATATTTTCAAATGAAAATTAATCCAATCTTTGAGAAATGATAGATAAATTGATTTTGTGTGCCTAACGTGTGAAATTATTAGGCTAAAAAGGCTTTTGATTAGTCATTGATGTGTATGGTAGCTTTCCATGATAACTAAAAGTTTGAAGTGATATAAACTAAATCTGCTAAACTTATTGTGGAGAGTCATTTTGAAGATGTTTGCATGTCCCTAGATACATCTCTCCAAATGATAGGCAGAAAAGCAATTACCCAGTCATACACGAGCCCGTTAGTGTCTTGATTGCCAAAAATATTATATTTCTTTTGAAGTATAAAAAATAATAATAATAATAATAATTTTATATAATATTTATATATATATGAAAATTATTGTCATTCAAATTGTTTTCCAAAAGCTTAAAGGGGTCCCAGGGAACTACAGGGGTGGAGCGTACACATAAGTCCTAAACATCCTGAATGTAAGGCTTGTAAGTCCGGATGGCATGTAAGTCCAACGTTTAACCTTAAAGATTAAAATCATTTTGTATAGAGAAAAGTATTTTGATCAAGTACTAGGGGGTTGGAGTTAAATTGCGGTGATCTGGGGAAAGCCAAATACGCCTTGAGAATAGATAAGGGGCATCGTAGGTCCATAAGTGATGTCCATGTAAGCTTTATGCCTAATTGAATCTAGTCATATCACTGGCGCAATGAAAATCATGAAATTACCTGCTATCAACCTTTTCACTATGTCACAATAATGCTGAAAATGAATCATCGTGAAAGTATCTTAATCAATATGATTTCATGTTCGGATCTTTTCATAAAAAAGTTGTTGTTTGTTTTAAAATAGCTGAAATTTGATCCCAAAATATGTTAATTCTACTGAAGGCCTGATAGGTAAATCATTTTTGTTTTTGTTTAGTTCGCTTACGGCTTGTGAGTATTACTATTGGTTTGATAAACCCAAACGGAGCCGGCATGTATTGCTGAGACTATATCCCGTTTGCACATGACATGTAACATCCTAAAATTTTAAGGTTGAATAAAAAAAGTTATGTTTAGTGATTTCGCGTTATTGATTATTTAATATCGAGTAAGGAGCGGATCATGGACTTAGATTAATTGAGATGGGTTAAATGAGAATGGGCCTTAGGTCCATGGGCTTAAGGGATATAAATATCCCCTAAACCCTAAAACATCACTCATTCCATCAAATTCTCTAACACTCCAAAACACACCCACACCACTCACACCGCCGGCGGCCGAGGGAGAGGAACGAGCGAGATCCGAGAGAGAGTGAGCGATTAGTTGTGATTAAACAAGTTAAACGAGATCCAAACAAGCACAAAAAGGTATGATTCTTGATCTTTGAAGTTTAAAGTTCCAAGCTTTATAGTGTTTATACGACCGAAAACGGTTAGGAAGCGTAGTGGGTGATGTCGAACCATAACAAGGGTGTTAAAATCGCCAAAAATGCTTGATAGAAACCAAACAGCGGCTGAACTGGGCAACTTCGCCTTCAAAGCGATAACTTCGCCTTCAAAGCGGTAACTTCGCCTGAGGCCAAGTTCGCCTAATTGATAACTTCGCTTACGGCCAAGTTCGCCTAACTGGTAACTTCGCCTGAGGCCAAGTTCGCCTAATTGATAACTTCGCTTACGGCCAAGTTCGCCTAACTGATAACTTCGCCTGAGGCCAAGTTCTGATAACTTCGCTTACGGCCAAGTTCGCCTAACTG
Source organism: Bidens hawaiensis (assembly GCF_021521415.1). Taxonomy (NCBI): domain Eukaryota; kingdom Viridiplantae; phylum Streptophyta; class Magnoliopsida; order Asterales; family Asteraceae; genus Bidens; species Bidens hawaiensis. The sequence continues at coordinate 51,414 of NW_027498753.1, read as the reverse complement.
GTAACTTCGCCTAAAGCTAAGTTCGCTTAAGGTTTAACTTCGCTTAAAGCTAAGTTCGCCTAAGGTTTAACTTCGCTTAAAGTCAAGTTCGATTAGGAAATAAATTAAAAACCTAATGAAAAATGTGTTAAGACAGTTAATGGAAAACCTAACGCTATGTATAAGGTAAGTATGATATGTATGCTTATGTGTATGAATGTAATCAAGTTAATAAAAGAAGGAAAAGACGGTTGTATGGTTACGAAAAGGGTACCGAGCCCTAATAATACTCGAGGTATGATGTATGGTTGTATGGTAACGAAGAGGGAATCGAACCCTACTAATATTCGAGAACTAGGGACCAGACCCTTATAATATCTGTGATGTTAGGGACCAGACCCTTATAATATCTGTGATGTCAGGGACCAGACCCTTATAATATCTGTGATGTCAGGGACCAGACCCTTATAATATCTGTGATGTTAGGGACCAGACCCTTATAATATCTGTGATGTCAGGGACCAGACCCTTATAATATCTGTGATGTCAGGGACCAGACCCTTATGATATCTATGATGTCAGGGACCAGACCCTTATAATATATGTGATGTTAGGGACCAGACCCTTATAATATCTGTGATGTTAGGGACCAGACCCTTATAATATCTGTGAGGTTATAGGGCGAAAGGCTCTTTAAAACGTAGGATTATGTATGTAAAGAAAATATGAATGAAAGTATGAAAGTATGAAAGTATGAATGAAAGTATGAATGAAGGTTGAAAGAAAGAATATAAGTTTATGTGTATTGTATAGTGTATGATTAACTAGAACTCACTCAGCGTAGCTGACTTTTAGTATGCACGCACGTGAGTAGGATGAGGCAGCTCGCTTGAGGAGACACGTGGCACTGAATAAGAGGCTGGCATCGAAAGACTCAAGACGTTTAAGTTTAATGTTTCGTTTATTTTGAAAGACAAAATGATGTTTTAAGACAAGACGTGTTTTGTTATGAAAGTTTTTAAATTCCGCGAATGTTTTAATTAACTCTGATATTTAGAACTGCATTTATGAGTAAATCCAACACGAAAGTAGGGTTACCGGTGACGGGGCCTTACATGACTATAATTATACAACACCCTATGTAGTGTTAGACATAGCTACTTGGGGCATGTTGTGGGCGGAAAGGGGCCACAGTGGTTGATTGAGCGTGGGAAATGGATGCATGCAGCACATTCAGTCAAGGCTTCACTGTAGGTTATTATAATTACATCATTTACATACATACATACTTATTTCATGATTAAAAGTGTTGACTTGTGAATACTCAACTTGAAACTCGTGAAACTCACCAACTCTAGTAGTTGACCCGTTTTAAACTGCTTTTCAGGTGTACCTAAATCGGAATGATTTGGTGATCTGTTACTTGCCCAAGGTGTGTGGTTGATGCTATGTGAATAGAAGCAAGGATACTAGTAGTAAGATCGTATAGTTAACGAACTAGTTTTGTTTGAATCACCTAGACTGTAAAACAATGATAGAACAATGAAATGTAATAAATTGTAAATTAGTTTGTAATGTTTCTTTATAAACAATGTGTTGATACCAGAGGTGTCTGTTACATTCCCGTTTTACGCTTCCGCATTTTTACCTCATGTTTACTCGTGTCGAAACAAATGTCTTAAGAAATTGTTTACACATGGATCGGGATCTGTTTTTACTTTGACGGTTGCAAAATGTCATGGGCCGTTCAGTTGGGCAAAGTGTGTCCATAATCTCTGTGTTCTCGGTCCTGTCTGCTCTGGGCCAAGTTGTTTGTGTTAATGGTGTTCTCGGTTCTTCTTTGTTCACGGCCAGATCATTTTGGCCCAGAAAACTCAATTTTATGAGTTCCCTACTTTCAATACTTGGTTCTTGGCCAAATGTTTTCTGTAATTAAGTGTTCTCGGTCAAGTTTGATGTAACCAGGTAGTTTCAAAGGCACTCATTACTACTATTGATTATTCTTGAAACTTAAAACTTCTATAATCTTCCAAAATCTTCTCTCATTATAACCATCATATCTTTCACCTACTTGCCGCCATACATCATTTCCTGTCTGCTTGTTCTTTCAAGTAGACATCTTTAAAAGGTAATTAAATCTATTATTGTTGAAGGGTTTTTGGTGGTTATTAGATTTGATCGATTAATTATTCGGAAGGTTTGTATGTTCTCTGTTGAAATGAATGATTATCGGTTTAGTCATTGATTGTAGTTACAGATTTGGTCATAAATGGTGATTGGTGGTATGATGAAGATGATGAGTAGTGCTATGAGGTTCTCGGCATGGACTGATAAGATTCTTTTGATCAATCAGAGAGATCTTCGTGTTGGAGAGGTTTTGAAGCATTCTCGATCAAACCTTGACCGAGGACTTGTTGGTTCTACCAAAGATACATCGTGTTTGACTTTTCTCAGTCAATCAAGCCTAACACTTGCTGCTATTCATGATGACAAAAGTCATGTTCATCTACTTCATATGGGTAGTAGCATGACTTGTGCTGGATTACTTGCTAGGTTTTAATAAAGGCCCTAAATAAGACACTCAACTTCCAAGTGTCTATTTAGTAGCCACAGTATATACGCCGAAATGTCTAAATGAAGTTATATGTGACATTTGAGCCAAACAAGGTACACCTCAGTACGTATTTACCGATTAAGCAAATAAACGCCTTTTGCGTAACAAACGAACGATTAACCGAACGGGTCGGGTTATGACCCAGATATCTTGGGGGGGCATCTATAAGTGATATACGATCTATACAAGCTAAAATATTAGTAATATGTGCTTAGTTCTATAGCAAACAAGTTAAACGAAAATATGCTCGTTTAACTACCCGCTATAGATTTAAACGAGAAAGATAGTTACAAACCAAGCATTGTATCATCCGTTCAGCCGAAAAAGACTTACCAAACAATTATTTGAAATGTTTTAAGCGATTTTTGAAAATATTTTTGATTTTTACAAACATATAGTATGTTTTTATAATTTTACACAAAACTAGCCGAAAAACACTCGTTTTCGCACTGTTTAACGCACCCGTTAAGTTTTTCGCGCCAAAAACCGAACCCGAACTAAATTTGGACTTGTCTTTTTGTATTTGAGCTTGAGAAATCAGAAACTTGGTCCAAAATGGGCCCAAAATGGGCCCATGGGCTTCCGGCCGCAGCCGCCACCCCACCCCTTTTTTTTCCTTTCACATATAAACTAGATTTGAGATATTTTTACACATATTTTCAAACACAACTTCTGGAACTCTTCTTCTACAGCCCAAACCAGCAAGAAACTAGGTAAAAACCTTATGATATCGATTTTTGATTCGTTTAAACTCGTTTAACAACATATAAACATGTCTTGATTGTTAAAAATCATAGTTAACCATGTAAAACTCTCAAAAATCATTCAAAAACATACTTTGATGTTAAACCTATTTTCAAATCAGAATCATGATCTTTTGTTGGCGATAAACACGGATTAAAGGGTTGAAACGGCGTTTTTACGGTTCAAAAGTTTGTTTTTGTGCACTAGCCGAAACCCTAAGTTAAAGGGCTGTTCTATTGGTGAAACCTGCTTGGTTTGTGACATAGGACTTGTATCTAGCTTGCATAGAAGCACAAGAACCTGAAAACTTGATTAGAAACTCGGAAACGAGCCAAACCCGCTAAGGTAATGCCGAAACACTCGCTTACAGGCTGTTTAGGTTATGGTTGTGATGTGCATATTTTTAGGTCATGAAAATTTTCAGAGACATCAGGGACCATATCATTGAGTCCCTGTTCAAATTTGGTAATGTTTTGACCATCTAAGAATATTTGGCGAATTTATTACCGAATTGGGACGTTTATTTGGGAAAAATAGCTAAAATACTTCAAAAATTATGAAAATTTTCTGGGAACTCAGATATGATGTATTTTGATCACATATGAATTTTGGGATCATTTGGAGAATTCTAAAGGTGTTTTGTGTATATGCGTTCGTGTGAATTTTTATACCCAAATTGGGGTCGAAAAGAATATCGCACGAGCTTTTTACATTCTGAAATTGATACAGGTTGATTTAGGACATGATTTGAGCATTCAGGAATTTTTTTGGAATTGTTTGGGGTAAACGGACGATTTTCAAGCAAAGTATAGCTGATAAAATGAATTTTTATAAATTAATAAATCAGTAAATAATTCGAGAAATATTTTTATAAAAATCTACATATTTTAATTGATAAGTGGCTAAATTTCATAATTTAATGATTAACGGTTAATTAATTATGCTAATTTGAATATTAAACAAATTCAGTTTTTATAAAAACCGACAAGTTCGCGATAAACGAACCTGCGGGAATATCAAAACACCAAGGGTAATAAAAAAAATCATATTTTTGGACTAATTAAGTTAACGAACTTTTCTATGAGAAACCTGGACAATCCGGGTGAATTGTGCGCGTTTCTTCTCAAATCAAACTGAATAAACGGAAACGGGCCCCGTGGCTAATCCGGGACACTAATATGTGATCTTTCTTTATAACTTAATCATTTTGTTAACCAATACATTTACCCAAGCTTATTTTCCCATAACTGTTTTCTGAACGCGCAAACGAACAACTTGGCTCAGCTGGGAAAATGGGAATCTGAGCCAAGTTCGGTTTTAAGTATTAGACATTGAACAACATCACAACCTAAGCCTATTGCCATTTTCTGGGCGTTCCAGCTACACCCAGATTAGTTATACAGCCCAGTTTAGTATTGAGATTATAATAATATTAAAATATTAATATTATTATAATATTGATTATAGGAACTACTGATAGCAGACCGAACAAACCACGAGCTGATACAGTACTGATTATCTACTATACCGTGAGTTTCATGACCCCACTTCTAAACTGTTTTACGAACTTTTGGTGTGAAAAGCAAGTTTGATTACATATACATACCTGAAACATGTATTGATATGAATTATTTAAGTGCTTACACACGTAAGTCCCCACTAACACAGTGATTAACCTCGAGCCGGTGGCTTGTGAATATTACTATTGGTTTGATAAACCCAAACGGAGCCGGCATGTATTGCTGAGACTATATCCCGTTTGCACATGACCTGTAACATCCTAAAATTTTAAGGTTGAATAAAGAAAGTTATGTTTAGTGATTTCGCGTTATTGATTATTTAATATCGAGTAAGGAGCGGATCATGGACTTAGATTAATTGAGATGTGTTAAATGAGAATGGGCCTTAGGTCCATGGGCTTAAGGGATATAAATATCCCCTAAACCCTAAAACATCACTCATTCCATCTAATTCTCTAACACTCCAAAACACACCCACACCACTCACACCGCCGGCGGCCGAGGGAGAGGAACGAGCGAGATCCGAGAGAGAGTGAGCGATTAGTTGTGATTAAACAAGTTAAACGAGATCCAAACAAGCACAAAAAGGTATGATTCTTGATCTTTGAAGTTTAAAGTTCCAAGCTTTATAGTGTTTATACGACCGAAAACGGTTAGGAAGCGTAGTGGGTGATGTCGAACCATAACAAGGGTGTTAAAATCGCCAAAAATGCTTGATAGAAACCAAACAGCGGCTGAACTGGGCAACTTCGCCTTCAAAGCGATAACTTCGCCTTCAAAGCGATAACTTCGCCTTCAAAGCGGTAACTTCGCCTGAGGCCAAGTTCGCCTAATTGATAACTTCGCTTACGGCCAAGTTCGCCTAACTGGTAACTTCGCCTGAGGCCAAGTTCGCCTAATTGATAACTTCGCTTACGGCCAAGTTCGCCTAACTGGTAACTTCGCCTGAGGCCAAGTTCGCCTAATTGATAACTTCGCTTACGGCCAAGTTTGCCTAACTGGTAACTTCGCCTGAGGCCAAGTTCGCCTAATTGATAACTTCGCTTACGGCCAAGTTCGCCTAACTGGTAACTTCGCCTAAAGCTAAGTTCGCTTAAGGTTTAACTTCGCTTAAAGCTAAGTTCGCCTAAGGTTTAACTTCGCTTAAAGTCAGCTCGACCCCAGCCAGGGGCTCTGCCCCTTTGACCCTGCTAGGGGCTGCCGCCCCTAGACCCCGCTGCCAGGGGCTCTGCCCCCGGACCCCCGTTCGTTGTGGGTCATATAAAGATAGAAATACAATATGAGAAGTGATAGTTAATTGATGCGTATACTTGTTATACAGTCAGCCGTGCACAACTGAAGAAAGGGATTACGATTAACGGTGAACGTAACCGTGTTCAGGTGAGTTTCTAGCCCCATTCCTTGTTATGTTTTCGGGGCTGTGTGCATACTCGATGTGTTGTTAATACATTTATCCTAAGTGATAACTGTATGCCATATGTGATATACGTGATATGTATGAATGATTGTTTGATGGTACGTGAACGATCTTCGGATATTGCACGTACCGTCAGGTTGTAACGCTATGTATAAGGTAAGTATGATATGTATGCTTATGTGTATGAATGTAATCAAGTTAATAAAAGAAGGAAAAGACGGTTGTATGGTTGTATGGTTACGAAAAGGGTACCGAGCCCTAATAATACTCGAGGTATGATGTATGGTTGTATGGTAACGAAGAGGGAATCGAACCCTACTAATATTCGAGAACTAGGGACCAGACCCTTATAATATCTGTGATGTTAGGGACCAGACCCTTATAATATCTGTGATGTCAGGGACCAGACCCTTATAATATCTGTGATGTCAGGGACCAGACCCTTATAATATCTGTGATGTCAGGGACCAGACCCTTATAATATCTGTGATGTCAGGGACCAGACCCTTATAATATCTGTGATGTTAGGGACCAGACCCTTATAATATATGTGATGTTAGGGACCAGACCCTTATAATATCTGTGATGTTAGGGACCAGACCCTTATAATATCTGTGATGTTAGGGACCAGACCCTTATAATATCTGTTAGGTTATAGGGCGAAAGGCTCTTTAAAACGTAGGATTATGTATGTAAAGAAAATATGAATGAAAGTATGAAAGTATGAAACTATGAATGAAAGTATGAATGAAGGTATGAATGATAGTATGAAAGTATGAATGAAAGTATGAATGAAAGAATATAAGTTTATGTGTATTGTATAGTGTATGATTAACTAGAACTCACTCAGCGTAGCTGACTTTTACTATGCACGCAAGTGAGTAGGATGAGGCAGCTCGCTTGAGGAGACACGTCGCACTGAATAAGAGGCTGGCATCGAAAGACTCAAGACGTTTAAGTTTAATGTTTCGTTTAGTTTGAAAGACAAAATGATGTTTTAAGACAAGACGTGTTTTGTTATGAAATGTTTTATGAAAGTTTTTAAATTCCGCGAATGTTTTAATTAACTCTGATATTTAGAACTGCTTTTATGAGTAAATCCAACACGAAAGTAGGGTTACCGGTGACGGGGCCTTACATGACCATAATTATACAACACGCTATGTAGTGTTAGACATAGCTACTTGAGGCATGTTGTGGGCGGAAAGGGGCCACAGTGGTTGATTGAGCGTGGGAAATGGATGCATGCAGCACATTCAGTCAAGGCTTCACTGTAGGTTAGTATAATTACATCATTTACATACATACATACTTATTTCATGATTAAAAGTGTTGACTTGTGAATACTCAACTTGAAACTCGTGAAACTCACCAACTCTAGTAGTTGACCCGTTCTAAACTGCTTTTCAGGTGTACCTAAATCGGAATGATTTGTTGATCTGTTACTTGCCCAAGGTGTGTGGTTGATGCTATGTGAATAGAAGCAAGGATACTAGTAGTAAGATCGTATAGTTAACGAACTAGTTTTGTTTGAATCACCTAGACTGTAAAACAATGATAGAACAATGAAATGTAATAAATTGTAAATTAGTTTGTAATGTTTCTTTATAAACAATGTGTTGATACCAGAGGTGTCTGTTACATTCCCGTTTTACGCTTCCGCATTGTGCTAGTCGGGGTGTGACAGTATAGAAGCACGCTGATTGTCTACAACTGAAGCAGTTGTCATCAAGCAATAAACCAAGGGGGAGGATGTTGGGCTATATTTTGTGGTTTATGCTTGTACTTTGGGCTTAGTTTGGGGTGCATTATGTAAACCGAGATCCTTATGGAACTCGGTGGGCTTTGGGATTTTATTGGGCTAGTATGTTGGCTACCTTATATATCGATCTCTTTGTATAGGGTTTAGAAGGTTGTTCAATTGGGTTTTTGGCCGTCTAGTATCGTTGCCGTTTTGAGAGAGAGAGATTAGTCGTTCACTGTGTTGTTGGTAAAACGAGTATTGTAAGCAAGTGCTTAAGCACCCGACGTAAATAATAACGTGTGTTTTGAAGCATTCCATCGTGTGTTTTACGTGTTCTTGCTTATTGTCTTGAATCATCTTGTGTTAGGATTCCGAACTAACATCAAGATACTTGATATCATATTGTAGTGATCCAGATTCGGGACTTACAGTAGTCCCCGCGAAGCTTTCGGGAAGAGGGGTAGTCTTGTGTGTAAGCATAGCATTTCTGGTCTAACCCGCCCAACCCAACTAAGAAGAACCGAACCTGACAATCATATCTTTTTCCTTTGGGAGGGTACTCTGAGTGGGTCTTGTATGGATATGCAGGAAGGGGTGCTCCTAGGTATACTTAACGCTAATATGAGAGTTATGATATTACAATGTACGGCTTTCAAATGGAAATCATAACTCGAAGAATATTCATGTTAACGAATTAAATTAAAGAATTTAAAAGCTAGCGAATTATAAAGCTGTCTTTAACGGTTTAATGAATTAAAAGCCAACGAATTAATTTTTAACGAATTAACCTTACCACATTAATGTTTATCGAATTAAAAGAGGACGAATTAAAGTTTAAAGAACGAATTAACAAATTAAAGTTAACGAAACTAATGTTAACGGAATTCCTTCATCGGAAAAACGTGACCAGATAGGGGAGGGGGGTATTTTATTATGGTAATATTATAATTTAATTAGATTTTACATTCTAGCCCTTGAACTTTCAAGGATTTTGAAAAATGAAAATAAATATTATTTACCTTTTAGACCTTGAACTATGAAATGTATTTGTATTGAAATAAAAGTTATAAATGTAATAAGGAGTTATAAACTTTGATATTTAACATATTATACACGCAAAGTTTACGAATTGTTGAACATTTTTAACACTTTAAATCCCGGAGTTTCGTGAATTGAATAAAATAAAAAGGAATGGAACGAGCGATAAACGTAAATCATAGTGAATATCATATTAATGAACAAAAATACGCGTAAACGATACATCAGGTCGCTTTAACGAATTCAATAAAGATCGACGAATAAAAATACATTAAACGAAACCTGAGATATATACTAATACATTCACATACACACACACAGATATATATATATATATATATATATATATATATAGGGTGGAGTTATAATAAGAAATGGATTGTGTCTAAAAAGTGTAGGAAGTAATCTGGTGCCTTAGATTTGATGATCTGATAGTCTAGATGAAAAGTGTGTTTTTTAGGCGGTGTGTTTTATTTTAATACTTGTTTTATAACACTCCAAGGGCATATTCGTCGGGTGTGTTATAATTTTTAAGCACAAGACCAAGAACATCAAGAACAATAACACACTATGTTGCACAAAAACACAATAAACATTATACTAATGCATCAACTTTAAACACTCCACGACACGTTATTCCTCTTTAGCATTTCATGAAACAGTTGGCATGCAACACACTATGTTGAACATGATGAAGAAAAACACAATAAACATCATACTAATACATCAACTTTAAACACTCCATGACACATCATTCATCTCGGCATTTCATCAAATATTTGGAGTGCAACTCCACCGCTAGGGTTTTCCAGCTCACCTGTGAGCTAGGTCACAAGTCCAACAACTAAAACAATCAACTCCATGGTTTCCAGCACCAACCCGATCCGACAATCGGCCAAAACAACCCGATCTGGCACCAACAACCTTTTCCGGCGACTCCATGGTTTCCGACGCCCCCACCCTTTCCGGCGACTCCATGGTTTTTGGCGCCCCTACCTCCGTTCACCCCATCTCGACCAGCCACTGCTACTAACCATGTCGACCACCCCCATCCAGCCACCAACCCGATCCGGCACCAACAACCTTGCCACCGATACCAAACCCTTCAACCCAATTAACTCATAAATCAATAAGTAAGCTGCAGATCTTAAAAAACACTTCATAGAGACATTTCGGCTGTCGTGTGAACAGCCGGCCGCAGGAACCGCCATTGCCGGTCGTCTCCTTGCCTGGATTTAGGCAATGTCGGCCGCCGGAACCGCCACTACTGGCTGTCGTGTGAACAGAATATTAAGAGAGAGAGAGAGAGAGAGAGAGAGGGTGATTATAATAAGTTTTAAATTAATTCCAAAAATAATAAAATTGATGTGGACAATCCTACCCTAATGTGCTACAACTAATCTAATGTTCCAGATCACTTCCTACACTTCTTTGACAAACTTCACTTCTTATTTTAACCTTGCTCTCTCTCTCTCGATATATATATATATATATATATACATATATATATCTCTTTATAAACAAGACCAATAATTTAAAATGGGTCGGGTTTTTGTGATTGAAAAGTAACGAATGTTACTGCGGGTGTCACACCCTAACCTACGGCGGAATGTCGGGGCATAACTGATTGCAAGTAGCTTGTAAGACACTATCAACATTAATGTTATTTATTAAAATTTATATAACCAAAGTACATCACAAAAATTCAAAACATTATCCAAACTTTCAAACAAAACATGATGAATAAATTGTTTATTCGCTAAATAACCCAAAGGTATAATCTACTCGCTTATCTTCAATTATCCAAGAAAATAACCTGCAACATGTATGAAAGTAATTTTATCAACACAAGGTTGGTGAGCGAAAACACAATTTAATATATATAATAAATAAAATCAATTCTCATGCGGATGCGTAATCACAACAATTAATTTGTAACAATAATTTATATAAATCCGTTCATCATGACAGTAGGTCAAGCTACTAAGATGGCGTAAGATCTTACTAATGAGGATGAGGTCACCAACAATAAAACATTTAAACAATTAAGCACTTTATATGTTAACAAATAATTGAACAATATACGTAAACACATATATTAGAATTGTAATATGAGGACGTGAAAATTATAACTTGCGGTTTATAAGATACATGTTGTCCCCAAAACATAAAAATTAAAAAAGGGGAATTGATTTACTCTCCTTAAAATGTGGCAAGTGAAAAAAGATAAGAATATGGAAGAAACCGACTTAAGCGAGCTGACTAAACCAAACTTGATGATTTCCTAAAAAATAGGTAAATATTCCAAAGTTAAAATAAAACCAAAACGAACCAATATTAAAATAAAATCTCTGTTTAAACTTAAAATTAAAGAAAACGAACTTTAAATGAGTGTTCGGTTCGTAGTCGGTCCGAATGTCATTATGAGGACGAATTCGGATCCAACACGTCCAAAACTTAATTATAAACATAAAATATCGAAAAGTCAGAAGCTAATTCGGGTCAATTCTTAGTGTAATTGAAAAGCCCCAAATTAGTTTCAAACATAAACCCTAGATTGAGATTGATTAAATTGAATATGAAACCCCTCAATTCCTTTGAAATTCCTTTGAAATTCCTTTGAAATTGATTGAGGGCTCTCATTCTAGAATTCATAAAAATTCATAAAAACACAAACTTACCTGGAAATTTGATGTAGAGCTTGATTTATTAAACCTAGACCCGTTTTACTTTGAAAGTTAACTTTGAAGAATACTTGAAATAACTTGAATTCATGAGAGAGGAGGAGATTGTTTAGTTGATATGCAAGTTATGAACGATCTATAGCCATTGTATTTATAGGGGTCGGATTCTAACTCGTGTTTATCACGAATTTAGAGATAACCCACTTAAAACTTAAAATAAATGGAATAAAACACAAATTATAGATAAAACCTTGTAAATCTGAGATAAAGATTGATGTTTTAGGATAGGAATTCATCTAATAATATTCTATAACCTTGAATTTGAATTATAACACACTTAGAAAAAAAAATTAAGCCATAAACGAGCTGAAAATCGGGTTAAACGAGCTGAAACAAACTATTGCAGCTGCTGACTGAGTTAAACAAGCTGAAAACGAACTAACTTAAGCCATAAACAAACTAACTTGATTTTTAACGCACGTAAACGAATTATAAAGAAACTAACACATAACAAATGAATAAAATGAAATTTTATTAATAACTTCAAGACCCGAGTTGTAATATGGGTCACGTACCATGAAAGCGAAAAAAAAATCCGTATGTTACAGCATTCCTTACTTTTGGAAATTTCGTCCCGAAATTAAGGTGAAAGTGCCACAAAAAGAATAGGATACTTGGTCTTCATATGATCTTCATGTTCCCAAGTAACTATAGCACCACGTTTAGATTCCCAATGGACCTGAACTAATGGAATTCGGCTACGCTTCGTTTCTTTATCCATACGATCCACAATTTCTATTGGCATTTTAACAACGTGCATGATTTCTTCGATATGAACTTCATCGAGAGGTATATGGAGATTACCCTTGGCAAGACACTTCTTTAAATTTGATACATGAAAATTCGAGTGAACATTAGAGAGTTCATCGAGAAGATCGAGTTTGTATGTGACTTTACCAACTCTATCAGTTATCTTGAAAGCACCAATGAATCGAGGTGATAACTTTCCTCTTTTACCAAAAAGAACGACTCCTTTCCAAGGAGATATCTTGAGTAGGACTTGATCACCAATATTGAACTCGAGAGGCTTTCGACGTCTATTGGCATAACTCTTTTGGCGACTACTTGCGGCGAGAAGATTTTGTCGGATTTGAGAAATTCTATCGGATGTTTCTTGAACCATCTCAGGATCGGTTATTTAAGATTCACCAACTTCGTTCCAACAAATCGGGGAACGATATTTATGGCCATAAAGAGCCTCGAAAGGAGCCATTCCAATGCAAGAATGGTAGCTATTGTTGTACGAGAACTCAATGGGTGGTAGATGTTCACCCCAATTTCCACCAAATTCAAGTACACATGATCTAAGCATATCCTCCAAAGTTTGAATGGTTCTCTTGGATTGACCATCGGTTTGAGGATGATAAGCAGTGCTAAGGTTTAATCGAGTTCCCAAAGACTTTTGAAGATATTTCTAAAAATGCGAGATGAAACAACCATCACAATCAGATATGATTGTCAAAGGTACTCGATGACGACAGCGATGTTCTTGACATAGAGCTTGTCAAGGTGCTCGACTGAATTTTTCTCTCGAATAGGAATGAAATGAGCCGATTTGGTGATGAAATCCATAGCAATGTCTTCCCATGTCCATACAGGAATCGGAGGTTGCTCGAGTAAACTGAAAGGTTTTTGATGCTCGGCTTTAACCTTAGAACACGTGATACACTTGGATATATATACTACAATATCCTTCTTCATTTGTAAGACCCTGAATCCCGGGAACACCACAGTTGGTATTCATTCTAAATACTTAATGAAATTGTTGAACTTGAAAACAGTTTCTTCCATTAAAACGAACAAATTAGAGTGTCAATTTAGCGGAAAACATAAAAATGAAACAAGTTCCCAAAACCCGGGAATTTTGCCCAAAACCAAATTAAGTATAACTTTTATAAGTATTTTGAAATAAATGTTCATAAACAATTCTTCATTCCAGTATGCCCTTCACCGTACAAGTAGCTCCGTGCACGTCAAGCGATAAGGCATCCTCTTCCTAACCTGAAACTCACACTAACATGCACACAAAGTCAGCTTGAGCTGAGTGAGTTCAAGTTTTAAATAAATATTATCAGTAATGGAAATTATGATAATCATACCAAAAGTTTTTAAAGTAAAAATGAAAGAGTGCATTCATTAAGTCATCATTACCGAAGACTAGACATTCTCATACATATGTAAACATCCTTTAAATACATCCATATATGTATAACAACATATATATATAACATTCACGTATAACATTCAGGGTCGAGCAAACGTACAACACAAACACGTAACATTCAGCGCATGCAAACACAAAGTAGGCATGCATAACATTGAGTAGTCGAAACGACTACAACATTCGCCAAATAGAGGCCAAACAATAATTTATATATATGTATATATGTTACCATTCCAAGGCTTACCCTATTCTAGAAAGCCTATATAAAATCGTTTAAAACATTTCATCCAGTAGGAAAACACTTAGGTGTGCATGCTAGCCCAAAAGTTAAAAGAGTAAAAAGGGCATCATGAACTCACCTGAAATCAATCGAACACCTGCAACGAGCTAGGAAATCTCTAAGTGCACAATCACAGGCAAGGGCTTGTAAATTATACACAACGCGTTACTAAACTAGACCGTAAGAACACTCTTGCCTAATGGGCCGCTCATGACCAACACTTTGGCCCAAGGCCCCATAACTTGGCCCAAGGGTAGTCAAATCGAGTCGAATACGCGCGTAATAAACCTTAAAACCAATTGTTAAACGAATCAGCCCCAAATGGACCGAATTCCCATTTTAATCTTTTCATTCATCATAATTATGTCACCCGAGTTGATAGGTTTGACGGTTCCTTTTTACAACTCTCAATTTAACATTTAAACGAAAATTCACGCACCGCCGACTCGATTGACGAAGCACCAACCAAAACAGCCCCGAGCATAAAAAAATTAATTTTCCCACAGCCCTTAAACCCCCTAGGGCCGTACAAATTGATCGATTAACGCATCAAACTCAACAATTGCCAATCCTACACCTAGTAAACCCTAGTTTTCGAACTAAAATCGATTGACCGACCTAAACACCTCCATTGGCCATGAAATTATAATATGATGTACATGTAATACCTAGTGGGATTTTGATGCGAAAACCTCACTCAAAACAACCCCGGAAAAGCTCAATTGGGCAGCCACCCGGTTAGCCTACAACAAGACGTTTTTCGATCAATACGCGCAATATAAGGATCAATTAACGTGTAAAAGACTTGGGGAATCGTAGTACATACCTTGAATTGAAGTTCTAAGGCTTAGAATTGGCTGCAAAAAAGAAAAATCGTGGGTCTTGGGTCTCCTCTTACTGCCGATCGCAACAATGGGGGGGGGGGGAGGCTAGGGTTAGTTTATGTTATAACATAATATATTACACTCTAGTCCCTCCAGATTGAAGTGTAAGGCAAAATGGAAGGAAAAGTTAGGTTCTTTAACGTACCGGGATGACGTAAAGGCTTCCGAGAAACGCAGGTTAAGTCCTGAGAGTTATACATACTTTACACACACTAAATCATAAAACCTGAAGTTTGAAGGGTGTTACAAGTCCACCCCCTTTACAATGGGATTCGTCCCCGAATCCCGAGGCGCAGGAACAATTGCGGATACAGTCTCATCATCTCATCTTTGGATTCCCAAGTAGCCTCGGAACCCCTATGGTGCCTCCACTGCACCTTCACCTGTCTAACCACGTTATTCCTCAAATGCCTCTCCTGACGGTCAAGAATAGCAATCGGTTGCTCAACGTGGTTCAGCTTACTGTCGAGCTCAATTTCATCAAAAGGCACATGGGCCTCATCTCCGCTAAGCATTTCCTCAGGTGGGACACATGGAAGGTAGGATGAATCCCCGCGAGCTCATCAGGCAGTTCCAGCCTATACGCTACCTCACCAACACGGGACACTATACGAAACAGACCAATGAACCTCGGACTAAGCTTCCCCCTCTTACGAAAACGAATAATGCCCTTCCATGGAGAAACTTTTAACATAACCCGATCCCCTGCCTCGAACACAATGGGCCTTCGCCTTTTGTCCGCATAGGACTTTTGACGATCCTGAGCGGCCTTCATAAACGCCTTAATTTTATCCAGTTTCTCAGTCGTGGCCGCAACTACCTCCAAACTACCCAACTGTTTCTGTCCAATGGAACCCCAGCAGACTAGAGTCCTACACCTCCTACCATACAGTGTCTCAAACGGTGGCATCCCAATCGTGGCGTGATAACTGTTATTATACGAGAACTCTACCAACGGTAATTGACGGTCCCAACTACCACCAAAGTCGATAACACAAGCCCGCAACATATCCTCAAGAGTTTGGATGGTCCTCTCGAACTGACCATCCGTCTGCGGGTGATAAGCAGTACTGATGAGGAGTTTGGTGCCTATCTCCTCGTGAAACCTTTTCCAAAACCTGGAGGTGAAACGCGTATCACTATCCGAAACAATAGATACCGGAACCCCGTGCCTAGAGATGATCTCACGAATAAACACATCGGCCAGCTGCTCAGAATTAAAAGTCTCTCATATCAACAAGAAGTGAGTGCTCTTGGTTAGTCTATCCACGAATACCCAAATGGTGTCATAATTACCCCTAGGAGTACGAGGCAGTTTAGTCACGAAATCCATGGTAAGATGCTCCCATTTCCACTCAGGTATTTCCAACGGCTGAAGTTTCCCAAACGGCTTTTGATGCTCGACCTTAACTTGCAGGCATGTCAAACACTTACTTACATACTAAGCCACCTCAAACTTCATCGCAGGCCACCAATAATTCTTTTTCAAGTCTTGGTACATCTTGGTCGCGCACGGATGAATGGAATAGCGCGACTTGTGCGCCTCCTCTAAAATTTTACCTCTGAAATCTCCATACCTCGGTACCCATAAACGCCCATCCTTATACTTCACCCCATCACCGACGTCTTCCAACAACTTTTCCTGACCCCAAATACTCTCTGACATAATCCATTCCACCTGAAACACTTCATTCTGGACATTGGCTATTTGTTTCAAAATGTCGGGTTTGAGAATAAGCTGGTAGGATTTCACATGAATAGGTTTTGGTCTCTCCTACCGGCTTAACGCGCCGGCCACCACGTTAGCCTTACCCGGATGGTACATGATCTCCAGATCGTAGTCCTTAATAAACTCCAACCATCGACGCTGTCGCATATTCAGTTCCTTTTGCTCGAAGAAATACTTTAAGCTCGATCGGTATAAATAACGCAAGTAACACCGTACAAATAATGCCTCCACAACTTAAGCACAAACACAACCGCAACCAGCACTAAATCGTGTGTAGGATAATTTGCCTCATGCGGCTTCAACTGCATGAGGCATAAGCGATGACTCGGCCTCGCTGCATCAAAACATAACCAAGCCCCTGATAAGAGGCATCAGAATAAACCACCAGATCGTCGGTGCCATCGGGTAGAGCTAAAATTGGGGCATGCGTCAACCTGTTCTTCAACTCGAGAAAAGCCTCCTCCTGCTCAGTTCCCCAAACGAACTTAACACTCTTCTTAGTCAACCGGGTCAGTGAAGAAGCAATTTTCGAAAAATCGGGGATAAAGCGGCGGTAATACCCCACCAAACCCAGAAAGCTACGGATTTCAGATGGAGACTTAGGAGACTCCAATTCATTCACGGCTTCCACCTTTGCAGGGTCAACCAGAATACCACTCGGGTTAATAACATGACCCAAGAATTGAACCTCACGCAACCAGAAGTAACACTTAGAAAATTTCTCATATAGTTTGTTCTTCCGCAGAGCCTCCAACACTTTCCTGAGATGACCGGCGTGATCGGATTCACTTTTAGAGTACACAAGAATGTCGTCGATGAACACAATAACCGAACGATCGAGCATCGGCCTAGACACCCGGTTCATAAGATCCATGAACGCAACCGGTGCGTTGGTCAAACCGAAAGACATCACAAGAAATTCATAATGCCCATAACGAGTGCGGAAGGCAGTCTTAGGAATATCTTCCTCCCGAATCTTCAACTGATGATACCCGGACCTAAGGTCGATCTTCGAGAACCAACTAGCTCCTTGGAGCTGATCAAATAAATCGTCGATCCTTGGAAGAGGGTACCGATTTTTAACAGTGAGCTTGTTTAATTCACGATAGTCAATGCACATCCGCATGCTACCGTCCTTCTTTTTAACGAACAGGACCGGGGCACCCCAAGGTGAGATGCTTGGTCGAATAAAGCCCTTATCGAGCAAGTCTTCCAACTGAGCCATAAGCTCCTTCATTTCATTCGGCGCTAGGCGGTAGGGAGCTCGGGCAACGGGTTTGCCGCCCGGTACAAGGTCTATTTGGAACTCGACCTCAAGATCCGGCGGCACATCTGACAAATCATCTGGAAATACATCCAGGAAATCCCAAACAATAGGAACATCATCGACAGGAAATCATTTGTCAGATCTGGCGGCACGTCTGACAAAACTCGGTATTTACGTTTATGGCATACGCCAGGTACGCCCCGCACCCCCGCTACATCAACTTTCTCGCCTTAAGCATGGATATAATATGTGGCGTCGCAACATTCCGATCACCGAAGACCGTAATTTGAGTCCCATCTGGGGCCCTTAGACGAACGAGTTTCTAACCACAAATGATTTGAGCATCAACATTCGCGAGCCAATCCATCCCGAGCACCACATCGAAACAGCCAAGCGACATCAAATACAACCGCATCGGAAATCAATACCCGGACAACTCGATGGAACAACCCTGAATAGCCCAAGACACGGACACGGATTTTCCTACAGCGACCTCAACCTCAAACACATCGACTACGCGCTCGGGTGATTTATTCATCAAGGAACAGAAAGCGGTAGACACAAAACTTCTACTGGCACCCGAATCAAATAAAACTGACGCATGTAATTCATCATGTAGAAAAGTACCTGGGACGATATTATACTACTTCTTAGCTACCCGGTCAACACATACGATTTCAAAGGAACATGAAATTATAATGGTGGAATGAAAACTAAATATGGAAAAGTACTAGAAACGACATCCGCGTCATCCTTCGCCTCCTTCTTGAAGATGTTGAAGGCCCTCGCCCTGGCCTTCAGCTTCTCATCCATCTTCGTCCTCGAGGAAGTCCCCTGACCGGACCCCCCCGCCTTACTTGAAAGACAGCTTGATGCCAAGTGTCCCGAACCCTTACAGCGGAAACAAGTCGATGTCGGACACTCGAAATGAGGGTGTCCAACCTTATCACAACGAAAACAAGTGCCAGGCCCACTCTTACATTCCCCCCTGTGCTGTTTCCCGCACTTCCTGCAATTAACGAACGCCGCATCCCTCTTAAATTCAGAAGTCTCAGTCTTTACCCTTTTCTCAGATGAATTAAAATTGTTTCCCCCGGGCCGCTTACCGTACGAATTTGAGTTCCATGTCTTCCTAGTATCGGTCGGCTGTAACTTCTCCCTCTGGTCATACAACGTACCTGCTAAAGTAACCACCGAGTGAAAGGAGTTCATATCGGTAGTCAACACACCCCTACGAATATCCACCGGAAGCCCTTTCACATACTTCTTAATCCGCTTGGCTTCGGGAGTAACCAAATCGTGACATAAATGAGCCATCTTGTTGAACTTGGTGGTATACTCCCGATGCGACATAGAACTCGCCTCCAAGGTCAAGAATTCTTGTTCCATCTTATCCAATTCATGCGGAGGACAAAACTGATCGAGAACCAATTTCTTCAACTCGTCCCACGTCATCCTCCTAACCGAACAATCACCCATAGCCTGCACCAAGTTATCCTACCAACATAGTGCCTCGGAATGAAACGAGGCAGTAGCATAAGTCACCATGTCATCCCCCTTTGTAACATTCATTACTTTTCAAATCTGAAAACCCGACCCATTTCAAATTTTCGGTTTTTGTTTATAAATATATATATAAATATATATATTATTAAAAGATTCTTAAGTTTCACTTCAAGTGACATTCGTCATTTTTGAGTTAGTATTGTGTTCGTTAAACCAACCCGGTTTTTCATTTTAATGTACTCTTGTTCATCGTTTATCATACCTTCATTTTCTATTCGTATTGAATTCCGAGGATTTACGGTTATCATTTGTCGTTTTCAATTCATTTTGCGCAATTAACGAAAGTCAATGTTTTAAAGATAAAACAATTTGCAAACTGTGCGGGTAAAATATAAAAATATCCAAGTTATATAAATTCTATTTCATATAGATTGCACCTCAAAGTTCAAGGACTAAAGAGTAAATATATTTTGAAAACTAATCCGTTTTATTAGTCGAGGTGATCCATTTAGTTATAAATACAATCATATTTTACATATTTCATATGTAATAGCTTTCCTAAAGTTATTTAAATATATTAACGATTACTAATATAAATATATATATATATATATATATATACTTTATTCAAATGTCGCATAGATAACATTACTTACGTATAACCAAAGTACATTTTTTTTATTATTATTTAATTATGTCACATTTTTTTTACTTAGTAGGTTTTAAAAGATGAAGAAAAATACATTCCTGCTACATTTAAATCTTGGTCAAAATTCTTTATGATGATAATAAATGTGTTTGAATATAAATTGTAGGTTACAATTTAATTTTTATGACCAATTACAAGTTTTAAATGGCATTCATGACCCATTAAGTATTTTGACCAATTTAATACAATTGAAACAACTCTAGCTCACTTCACTTATAAATAGAGCTCCATTCATTCTCATTTCCTCACAACTCAATTTACAAAAGATTCTTGTTATTTTCTCATTTTGGTGATTTCACCTACTTTGATTTATGAAGTCAAACCGTGTAATTAAAGATTTCTTCTTTTATTATCTAAGTTCTTGTTCCGGGTATGTTTTTAGTTTCTGCTTGTTCGTGTCGTTTAGAACTTAATGTTATATAATTTATTTAACAATAGTGTAGTTCTTCAAAAACGATCTTGACTCGCTTATGTATTTATTCTGTTCGGTTTAGTTATTTTATTTATCCAACATCTAAAACTAATTCTTTTCATCTCACTCTCTAAAATATAATACTTTTTACCATGTCGGAAACGAACCCAACCTAAAGTTGAGTTCGGGGCCGACCGGAAATGAACCGAATTCTTTTAAGTCGCCTTTATTATTAAATAAACAAAATAGATTATTAAAAATTATTTTAAATCAAATAAAATCATTTTAACATAAATAAATTATGTATAAATCTAAGTTTAACATTTTTCACCTAAAAACTAACGTTCACCTTCATTAAACCTGATAAATTATTTTATTTTTCCGTTTCGTTGACTATAGCTCGTTACCTTTTATAAATTGTAAACATAATCATTTTTTTTGGAGATAAAACTATAGTTAAAATCCGTGATTCGCAAATATCATAATTCTCGTATTAGCGTTAAGTTATTAATAAAATATTAATTTAAATCGTTAAAACCCGTTAAAGCTTAAACAATATTATTAAAATATAAAAATGCCATAAAATAATAAAAGTTACATTAAATAATGCTTAACTCCATTAACAAAATAATTTTAACCTTTTCAATCCCGATAGTTAGACTTTGCTTTTGTTTTAATTATAGTTCGAGAAGTTCAATCGTTTCGGATTTCTTTAACGCATGTTCGACCGCTTCGGTTTCGTTATCATGCTTTCGGTTTTCATTGCAACGTTTATCTTCAATTTCAAGGTGAGTTT
Source organism: Bidens hawaiensis (assembly GCF_021521415.1). NCBI lineage: Eukaryota > Viridiplantae > Streptophyta > Magnoliopsida > Asterales > Asteraceae > Bidens > Bidens hawaiensis. The sequence goes on along the minus strand of NW_027498753.1, from coordinate 29,867 downwards.
TTCACCTCCCTTTTTTAATATATTTATTGTTTTGGGGTAGCATATGTATCCATATTGAAATTCAAGTATTGTTACTTCTATTACAAAACTACAATTCGTATATGGACTTGTGTGTTATTTGTATTACTTGCACAAATATTACTTGCACGGTTGGAAAGCCTCATTAAGTATGATCATACGTCCCCCTTTGCACTCCGGTCCAATTGTATCGAGTGGAAAAGGGCCTCATTATCCGAGTACGTTGATTGCTATCAACTGGAAAGGACCTTACTTGCGCGATTTCCCGAGTACGTTGGTTGTTACCAATTGGAAAGGACTTACTTGCTCGTTTATCACTTGTCCATGAGTTGTATGGTTTTTACGTGCGTATTTAAACTGTGGAAGCTCACCAGCTATGTTTGTAGCTGACTTTGTTTTATACATATGTTACAGGTGTAAAGATACGAGGATGAAAGTTAGAAGACACATAGCATGGCTATAGGATATTCAAAGAATAACTTATCATTTGTTTATTTATTTGTTACAACTTGTATTATATGATAAACTTGTGTTACATGAAGATTTAAATGAAATAATGTTACTATGGTCACCTAATAGTGTCACGTGTGTTTGAGCAATCTGTATGTCACACTCAGGCGTTTCCGCTTTAGCCGGGGTGTTACAGATTGGTATCAGAGCCCTGGCTATAAGATAGAACATTAGACGTAGTGTTCTAGGTAGCTATAGCTTATTTGTTTATTTGTTAGGGTTGCATGATAGAATTATTTGAGCCTTTACTTGATTGTTTAAACGCACTTACTATTACTGGATTACTGTACTACTTATTTCATTTACGCCTCATAAACACAAGTACACACACACAAAGTCCTTAGGACTAAAACAAGATTTCTCAAAAGCAATTTCAAGCAATCTTGAAAATCAGTGTTTCGATATTGCATCTTCTTAAAAACCATGTCCTCTTTGTGATAAGGATATGGTTACACTCCTTAGGATGTCACACAAGTCATGATGTTTCATGCGACGTGTGACTCTGACCCTCAATATTTTACAATGTGTTTTAACTAAAAGTCTGACAAGTCGTGGTGATACATGAATAACCAGCTTTTGGTTCGATTTAATTACGCATTTTGATTTGTTTTAACTGAAACTCTGTCAAGTTGTGGTGATACACGAATACCCAACTTTCGGTTCAAGTTGATTACGTATGTTTGGAACACACAAGTTACGATGATTCTTACAATGTGTGATTTCTAAGACTTCATTGTTCATATTACGGTTTTAAAAAGACGTTGGTTATGAGAATAGTCAAGTTTAATTCTTTTTTTTTCCGTGTTTATATAGAAATTTCTAAAGGTTGCGCTATTACATGAATTGTCGAGTTTCAACCCGTTTTCTTTGCTTATTATAATTCGAAAGGTCATACATGAATCGTCGAATTTCAATTCATTTCTTTACTTATATATTCATTTATTGTTGGGATTTAAAATTGAAAATTCGAAAAGCCATGGTGATACATGAATCATCGAATTTCAATTCGTTTCCTTTATTTATATATTCATTTACTATTTTGGGTTTTAAATTGAAAATTCGAAAAGTCATGGTGGTATATGAATAGTCGATTTTCAATTCATCTTCTTTATTTGTAAATACTCATTATCTCTTATGTTCTAAAATTGAGAATTCGAAAAGTTATGGTGATACATGAATCGTCGAATTTCAATTCGTTTTCATTATTTATATATATTCATTTACTGTTTGGGTTTAAAAATTGAAAATTCGAAAGGTCATGATGATACATGAATTGTCGACTTTCAATACTCATTTACTCGTGTGTTTTAAAATTAAGAATTTGGAAAGTCATGGTGATGCATAAATTGTCGATTTTCAATTCGATTTCTTTATATAATTCATTCATTTTTGTGGTTTTAATTGAAAATCCGAACAAGTTATGGTGATACGTAAACACTCGATTTTCAATTCGATTTCATTAACTATATTAAGCTTGCATTAAATTCAGGTTTTACTTCAAAATTTGATATCTTTTTCATATGTTTATTCTAATATTAATTAGAATATCACTGAAATGCGAAAACTCATAAGCATTTCAATTTTAATTTCAACTTTTGCTTCATGCGATTTCATATTTATTATTTATAAAGATTTATTCCGATTTTAGGAATCTTTTATGTGAAGTTTCCTTTGATTTTTGATACGAATTTCATATTAACGTTCCGTGTCACGCTTCGTAGCATGCCTTCTCGCTTTCCTTGACATTGCCTCGAAACTCAAACCACAAAACGACAACCCAAATCATCAAGCATTTGACCATCGCAATCCCGATCATAACAAACCAAGATTCATTATCAACCACAACAATGCATTTAAACCTCAAAGCCATACCTGAGTAAATGCAAACCCAACCTAACTCTTGGATACTCAAACCCAACCCAACCAAGATATTTACACGAGAACCCACCCTTTGTATGACACGTACGATTCCCCCACTCCGCTACCGCGATGTCGAAAGGCTCCAAATAGTGATAAATTCGGCCACATCAACTCTTGCAATGCAACTAAACATACTCAACACCAGACATTTACCCCGACAAAAAGTTACCCACCCATTCATTCCAACCATTTGCTCGTAGTAACCTAAGCACACCCGTTATAATGCCTAACTTGTTTCCGTCATGTCATACCTTACCTCGCATCCCTTGACTACTAAAAAGTTTATTCGTTTTCCGACATCAATACTTAGTCTTTTCAAACTCATCAACCATTCCTAAATTTTAAATATATAAATTTTCACACATAATTTTCCACGTTTATTTCTTTATGTGAAAAATCAAATCTCGATTATTTTAAATAGTCAATTAACAAACATATATCCATATATATTTGGTATAATCAAAATATTTTTCTAAAAGAAATCTCATTTTAACCAAATGGGTTATCCTCAATATTATTACTACTCGTACAATCATTATTATTACTATCATTATTATTACTATAATTATTATCTTATTAAGAAAAGTTATTATTATTATTATTATTATTATTATTATTATCATTATTATTATTATTATTATTATTATTATTATTATTATTATTATTATTATTATTATTATTATTATTCCAAAAAGATCTTAAAAATAAGATTATTATTATTATTATTTCTTTTTGTAACAAATTAATCTTATCACCTTTCACTCAATAACCAACTTCTACATACTTTTTAAATCCGTGAGTCCCGTTAATAAAAATATTATCACTATAACAATTATAACATTTGACGATCCTCCATAGTGTTTTCATAAGACACAACCCGACAGAAAATCTTTTACACTAAAAGGTCTTATAAAATTTCGCAAACTTTAGTACTTAACTAAATGTTTCTTTACAAATTATTATTATTATTATTATTATTATTATTATTATTATTATTATTATTATTATTACTATTATTATTTTCCCTGAGTTAAACAAAATCGCGTTTTTACAATTGATTTTCACAAATTTAAACGAAGCTCAACAATCACTTCTTTTCCTCTTTCTTTGCAACGCCATTGAGTTTCGAGTTAATAAGTCATACCATCGCCCCCATAATAATTTTCATACCGCAATCTGTCTTCGAGAAGACAAGCGTTGCAAGCTAACTTTTGAGTTCGTTTCATTCTTCTTTATATACATATATTATTATATATGTATTCTGTTTGGACATTATCGAAATAATTTTCGATTTCTTTCAAAGGTTGTTTACAAAGTTTATGTTGAGTTTGGTTATTCGTTAATTAGTTATTTTCATACGTTCTTCATAGTTGCATTATTGAATTGGTTTACTTTCGTTATTTCACTCTCGTGGTCTATAACCGATTTCCCCTAAGCATAATCGTTTAGTGGAAAGTGGGATTATGCACATGTTGAGTTTATTAATTTTACACGAATTGTTTTGATTATCTGTTTAGTTCTATTTCCGCTCAAAGTTTATTCGAATCATTTTGTTATATTTGATCTTAAATGTCTTACTTTGATTACCTTGTTCTTGATGTTTTAATAATTTAAGACCAATGGCATACTTTGATCTTGATCTCTATGTTTTATCGATTGAGACCGATGTGTTACTTTGATCTCAAAATCTCAATTATTTACTTTGTTAATTCTTAGTGTCATTGTGTTGTTACTGATATTTTATTTGAAATTTACATTTTGGTTAACATGTCATTTTGATAATAAAGTTTCGTTATCTAATTTAATCACGAACCCAATGCCTTACCGATTTTTGTGTTTTTATTTTTGGCTCAATGCCACATTGATACATCCAGTTATTCTCAAATCCAATGTTTCGTTTAATTACAATAATGTTCGTGATGTTTCCATTCATTATTATAAGATACGCTTATTTTGTTTAAACTTCAATAACATCGTTTACCTCGTTTAAATTTCAATGATTTCATGTGGACGTAATGCTTTCACTTATCCCTGGCCTCAAGGACGTAATCATATATTTTTATTATTTCCAATGCTTATCGTTTATTATTCTTGATTTAAAAACTTTCACATATGAATTTATTCTATATTAACCCACACAATAGGACGGATTATGTGGACCATCCGACGATAAAGTTATTATGGGTCGACACGTAATTACCCAAGTCCTCGCATGAAAGACATAATAAGTATGTTGTGTGCAATAACTCGAAACCTATAATGATTTTGAAGGACGGGACAAATGTAGTACGATAAGGGCATGGTGGATACGCCGCTAGTACATCTTATATATAGGTGTCCTTACCGTATTCCCATTTGTGGCGTCTTTCATGTCATTCAAAGATCGATGTTAATGTTTTTATTTAAATATGTATATAAAAATCGTTAAAAAGTTTTAAAGAACTCCTCATATTAGTTGTTTTCTTGTAAAATTTTAATTTTATTTAATTTCGGGACGAAATTCCCAAAAGTTGTGAATCCTGTAACATTCGTTACTTTTCAAATCTGAAAACTCGACCCATTTCAAATTTTCGGTTTTTGTTTATAAATATATATTATTAAAAGATTCTAAAGTTTCACTTCAAGTGACATTCGTCATTTTTGAGTTAGTAACGTGTTCGTTAAACCGACCCGGTTTTTCATTTTAATGTACTCTTGTTCGTCGTTTATCATACCTTCATTTTCTATTCGTATTGAATTCCGAGGATTTACGGTGTCCAACCTTATCACAACGAAAACAAGTGCCAGGCCCACTCTTACATTCCCCCCTGTGCTGTTTCCCGCACTTCCTGCAATTAACGAACGCCGCATCCCTCTTAAATTCAGAAGTCTCAGTCTTTACCCTTTTCTCAGATGAATTAAAATTGTTTCCCCCGGGCCGCTTACCGTACGAATTTGAGTTCCATGTCTTCCTAGTATCGGTCGGCGGTAACTTCTCCCTCTGGTCATACAACGTACCTCCTAAAGTAACCACCGAGTGAAAGGAGTTCATATCGGTAGTCAACACCCCCTACGAATATCCACCGGAAGCCCTTTCACATACTTCTTAATCCGCTTGGCTTCGGGAGTAACCAAATCGGGACATAAATGAGCCATCTTGTTGAACTTGGTGGTATACTCCCGATGCGACATAGAACCCGCCTCCAAGGTCAAGAATTCTTGTTCCATCTTATCCAATTCATGCGGAGGACAAAACTGATCGAGAACCAATTTCTTCAACTCGTCCCACGTCATCCTCTTAACCGAACAATCACCCATAGCCTGCTCCAAGTTATCCCACCAACACAGTGCCTCGGAACGAAACGAGGCAGTAGCATAAGTCACCATGTCATCCCCCTTTGTAACATTCGTTACTTTTCAAATCTGAAAACCCGACCCATTTCAAATTTTCGGTTTTTGTTTATAAATATATATATATATATTATTAAAAGATTCTTAAGTTTCACTTCAAGTGACATTCGTCATTTTTGAGTTAGTATTGTGTTCGTTAAACCAACCCGGTTTTTCATTTTAATGTACTCTTGTTCGTCGTTTATCATACCTTCATTTTCTATTCGTATTGAATTCCGAGGATTTACGGTTATCATTTGTTGCTTTCAATTCATTTTGCGCAATTAACGAAAGTCAATGTTTTAAAGATAAAACAATTTGCAAACTGTGCGGGTAAAATATAAAAATATCCAAGTTATATAAATTCTATTTCATATAGATTGCACCTCAAAGTTCAAGGACTAAAGAATAAATATATTTTGAAAACTAATTCGTTTTATTAGTCGAGGTGATCCATTTAATTATAAATACAATCATATTTTACATATTTCATATGTAATAGCTTTTCCTAAAGTTATTTAAATATATTAACCATTACTAATATATATATATATATATATGTGTGTATATATATATATATACTTTATTCAAATGTCGCATAGATAACATTACTTACGTATAACCAAAGTACATTTTTTTATTATTATTTAATTATGTCACATTTTTTTTACTTAGTTGGTCTGAAAAGATGAAAAAAAATACATTCCTACTACATTTAAATCTTCGTCAAAATTCTTTATGATGATAATAAATGTGTTTGAATATAAATTATAGGTTACAATTTAATTTTTATGACCAATTACAAGTTTTAAATGGCATTCATGACCCATTAAGTATTTTGACCAATTTAATACAATTGAAACAACTCTAGCTCACTTCACTTATAAATAGAGCTCCATTCATTCTCATTTCCTCACAACTCAATTTACAAAAGATTCTTGTTATTTTCTCATTTTGGTGATTTTCACCTACTTTGATTTATGAAGTCAAACCGTGAAGTTCAAGATTTCTTCTTTTATTATCTAAGTTCTTGTTCCGGGTATGTTTTTAGTTTCTTCTTGTTCGTGTCGTTTATAACTTAATGTTATATAATTTATTTAACAATAGTGTAGTTCATCAAAAACGATCTTGACTCGCTTATGTATTTATTCGGTTCGGTTTAGTTATTTTATTTATCCAACATCTAAAACTAATTCTTTTCATCTCACTCTCTAAAATATAATACTTTTTACCATGTCGGAAACGAACCCAACCTAAAGTTGAGTCCGGGTCCGACCGGAAATGAATCGAATTCTTTTAAGTCGTCTTTATTATTAAATAAACCAAATAGATTATTAAAAATTATTTTAAATCAAATAAAATCATTTTAACATAATTAAATTATGTATAAATCTAAGTTTAACATTTTTCACCTAAAAACTAACGTTCACCTTCATTAAACCCGATTAAATTATTTTATTTTTCCGTTTCGTTGACTATAGCTCGTTACCTTTTATAAATTGTAAACATAATCATTTTTTTTAAAGATAAAACTATAGTTAAAATCCGTGATTCGCAAATATCATAATTCTCGTATTAGCGTTAAGTTATTAATAAAATATTAATTTAAATCGTTAAAACCCGTTAAAGCTTAAACAATATTATTAAAATATAAAAATGCCATAAAATAATAAAAGTTACATTAAATAATGCTTAACTCCGTTAACAAAATAATTTTAACCTTTTCAATCCCGATGGTTAGACTTTGCTTTTGTCTTAATTATAGTTCGAGAAGTTCAATCGTTTCGGATTTCTTTAACGCATGTTCGACCGCTTCGGTTTCGTTATCATGCTTTCGGTTTTCATTGCAACGTTTATCTTCAATTTCAAGGTGAGTTTTTCACCACCCTTTTTTAATATTTTTATTGTTTTGGGGTAGCATATGTATCCATATTGAAATTCAAGTATTGTTACTTCTATTACAAAACTACAATTCATATATGGACTTGTGTGTTACTTGTATTACTTGCACAAATATTACTTGCATGAATATTACTTGCACGGTTGGGAAGCCTCATTAAGTATGATCATACGTCCCCCTTTGCACTCCGGTCCAATTGTATCGAGTGGAAAAGGGCCTCATTATCCGAGTACGTTGAATGCTATCAACTGGAAAGGACCTTACTTGCGCGATTTCCCGAGTACGTTGGTTGTTACCAATTGGAAAGGACTTACTTGCTCATTTATCACTTGTCCATGAGTTGTATGGTTTTTACGTGTGTATTTAAACTGTGGAAGCTCACCAGCTATGTTTGTAGCTGACTTTATTTTATACATATGTTACAGGTGTAAAGATACGAGGATGAAAGTTAGAAGACACATAGCATGCCTATAGGATATTCAAAGAATAACTTATCATTTGTTTATTTATTTGTTACAACTTGTATTAATTGATAAACTTGTGTTACATGAAGAGTTAAATGAAATAATGTTACTATGGTCACCTAATAGTGTCACGTGTGTTTGAGCAATCTGTATGTCACACTCAGGCGTTTCCGATTTAGCCGGGGTGTTACACCCTTGCACTTACTAACCCTTAGAACGGCCTCCATCTCTCTCACCCACTGATGAGCTGCTAAAGCATCCTTGGTACCATCGAAGGAAGGAGGGTCACACTTTTTGAAGTCCCCATACGAACAACCCCCAGTAGATACACTAATAGTCCGAACCTCGTCCTCATCCCCACTCGGTACGTACACCTCTTCCTCTTCCTCGACCTGCGTCTCCTTACCCTTCTTCCCTTTATCCGAACTTTTACCAACCAGTGACTCTTTCATGGCCCTAACGGCCTCAGCAACAATCTCAGGAATGGCGCTATGAAGCACCTGGTAAACCTCGTCGGCGATAGCCATGCGCATAGCAGGGTTTAATGCGGGGTTATCCCCCTCCTCGCGAATCGGGGCTTCCTGCTGGGAAGTAGGAATCTCATTCTCGGCTTCGGCACGTGGCCTACGACCACGACCACGACCGCGACCACTAGAGCCACCTCTCTTAGCTGTTTGAGTATTAACCATGTCTTATCCCTACAAAGACAGAATTTTAATAGGATTAAGTACAAGTGGTATTTAGAACATGTAAGGAAAGGGTAAACTGCTAATGACGTTGATCAAGTGTAATTAGTCGTTTACTTTACCCGCCCGTCCTAATCACCCCAGACCCCTAACCATATTAGTACTCTATCTTACATTTAACAATTAATCACATATAGGGAATCTTAAATGCAAATGAATGACTAAACAATTTAAAATTACCTCTTGGTGTGCAACTACTCGCGGTGTGCATACTGGTCTCTTTTCTTACAGTTCGAGTCCAAGCATTCGGGGATGCTCGGATCCCTTGAACCATGTCTCTGATACCAACTTGTAAGACCCCGAATCTCGGGAACCCCACAGTTGGTATTCATTCTAAATACTTAATGAAATTGTTGAACTTGAAAACCGTTTCTTCCATTAAAACGAACATATCAGAGTGCCAATTTAGCGGAAAACATAAAAATGAAACAAGTTCCAGAAACCCGGGAATTTTGCCCAAAACCAAATTAAGTAGAACTATTATAAGTCTTTTGAAATAAAATGTTCTTAAACAATTCTTCATTCCAGTATGCCCTTCACCGTCCAAGTAGCTCCGTGCACGTCCAAGCGATAAGGCATCCTCTTCCTAACCTGAAACTCACACTAACATGCACGCAAAGTCAGCTTGAGCTGAGTGAGTTCAAGTTTTAAATAAATATTATCAGTAATGGAAATTATGATAATCATACCAAAAGTTTTTAAAGTAAAAATGAAAGAGTGCATTCATTAAGTCATCATTACCGAAGACTAGATATTCTCATACATATGTAAACATCCTTTAAATACATCCATATATGTATAACAACATATATATATATAACATTCACGTATAACATTCAGGGTCGAGCAAACGTATAACCTAAACACGTAACATTCAGCGCATGCAAACACAAAGTAGGCATGCACAACATTCAGTAGTCGAAACGACTACAACATTCGCCAAATAGAGGCCAAACAATAATTTATATATATGTATATATGTTAACATTCTAAGGCTTACCCTATTCTAGAAAGCCTATATAAAATTGTTTAAAACATTTCATCCAATAGGAAAACACTTAGGTGTGCATGCTAGCCCTAAGTGCACAAGGGCACAATCGAACTCACCTGAAATCAATCGAACACCTGCAACGAGCTAGGAAATCCCTAAGTGCACAATCACAAGCAAGGGCCTGTAAATTATACACAACGCGTTACTAAACTAGACCGTAAGAACACTCTTGCCTAATGGGCCGCTCATGCCCAACACTTTGGCCCAAGGCCCAACAACTTGGCCCGAGGGTAATCAAATCGAGTCGAATACACGCGTAATAAACCTTTAAACCAATTATTAAATGAATCAGCCCCAAATGGACCAAATTCCCGTTTTAATCTTTTCATTCATCATAATTATGTCACCCGAGTTGATAGGGTTGACGGTTCCTTTTTACAACTCTCAATTTAACATTTAAACGAAAATTCATGCACCGCCGACTCGATTGACGAAGCACCAACCAAAACAGCCCCGAGCATAAAAAAAATTAATTTTCCCACAGCCCTTAAACCCCCCTAGGGCCGTACAAACTGATTCGGTTGGTCATCCGATCGATTAACGCATCAAACTCAACAATTGCCAATCCTACACCCGGTAAACCTTAGTTTTCAAACTAAAATCGATTGACCGACCTAAACACCTCCATTGGCCATGAAATTATAATATGTTGTACGTGTCATACCTAGTGGGATTTTGATGCAAAAACCTCACTCAAAACAGCCTCGGAAAAGCTCAATTGGGCAGCCACCCAGTTAGCCTACAACAAGACGTTTTTCGATCAATACGCGCAATATAAGGATAAATTAACGTGTAAAAGACTTGGGGAATCATAGTACATACCTTGAATTGAAATTCTAAGGCTTACAATTGGTTGCAAAAAAGAAAAATCATGGGTCTTGGGTCTCCTCTTACTGCCGATCGCAACAATGGGGGGGGGGCTTGGGTTAGTTTATGTTATAACATAATATATTACACTCTAGTCCCTCCAGATTGAAGTGTAAGCAAAATGGAAGGAAAAGTTAGGTTCTTTAACGTACCGGGATGACGTAAAGGCTTCCGAGAAACGTCGGTTAAGTCCCGAGAGTTATACATCCTTTGCACGCGCTAAATCATTAAACCGGAAGTTTGACAGGTGTTACATCATTCCAGGTCACCAATAAATAGAACTAAGGTCAGCATACATTTTATCCGCACCGGGATGAACGAGTATCGTAACTTGTGCACTTCATCCAAGATGAAGGTGCGAAGATCGTCACGATCGGGAATCTATAAACGATTGATGGAATAAAGCAAGCCATTTCGTTTGGTCTCGAGTTGAAGTTCGGCAACACACGACATCTCGTCATACATGTAATCTTCGGTGACGGAGAAGTGTTGAGCTTCATAGATGCGGCGAAGAAGATCGGGTTGATTAATCACGCAACTAAGCATCACCGATTTAACATGTTCCTTACCACTAAGGGCATCGGCCACGACATTCGCTTTAGAGCGAATATAATGGCCCCAAGCTCGAGATCGTGTGTCGTATAATTCTTCTCATGGATCTTGATTTGTCACGAGGCGTAAGTAATAACCTTGCCTCGTTGCATAAGAACACAACTAAGACCTTGGTTAGAAGCATCACAAAAGACAATGAACTCTTCATTTCCTCGGGGAGGGTTAGAATTGAAGCATAGCAAAGCACGTCCTTTAGGGTTTGAAAGGCTTCTTCTTGCTTCGACCCCCACTCAAAAGGCTTACCCTTGTGAGTTAATGCAGTGAGAGGTAAAGAAATTTTAGAGAAATTTCGGATGAAACGACGGTAATATCTCGCTAAACCAAGGAGGGATCGAACTTCGGTGGGAGAAGTTAGGGTTTTCCAATTCTTGACGGTTTCACTTTTGGCAGGATCAACATGAATACCTTTGTCGTTTACAATATGACCCAAGAATTGAACTTCCTTTAGCCAAAATTCGCTCTTAGAGAACTTGGCATAAAGTTGTTCTTCTCTCAAGAGATCGAGAATGACATGTAAATGCTTCTTGTGCTTAGTTTCGGTGTTAGAGTAGATCAAAATATCATCGATGAAAACAATTACAAATTTATCCAAGTAGGGTTTGCAAACATGCTTCATGAGGTCCATGAAAACCGCTGGTGCATTGGTTAGCCCAAAAGGCATAGCACAAAATTCGTAATGCCCATATCGAGTTTGAAATGTAGTTTTGGGTATATCGTCTTCATTAATACATAGTTGATGATATCCCGAAAGGAGATCGACTTTTGAAAAGCCAGAGGCTCCTTGAAGTTAGTCGAAAAGGTCATCGATAAGAGGTAAAGGGTAACGGGTCTTGATGGTGAGTTTGTTAAGTTCACGGTAATAGATGCACATACAGAAGGCTCTGTATTTCTTCTTCACGAATAAAACTGGTGCGCCTCGTGGAGATGAGCTAGGACGAATAAAGCCCTTGTCCGAAAGTTCTTGAAGTTTTTTAGAAAGTTCTTGCATTTCAGACGGTGCAAGACGGTAAGGTGATTTGGCAACGGGATTAGCTCTGGGTACAAGATCGATACGTTTCGTTAATGCTTTTTAGGTCTAAGAGTATTTTGGCAGCGTAATAGTAAGGATTCAATAAACAAAATACTTCTATTCATAATGATTACATTACCAGGAATATATATAGACGATGAGGTTCACTCGTTTGGCATGCCTAACGAATGAACACTCATTCGTTACTAATACATTACAAACTAACGAAAGACTTCATTCGTCCTCTCATTCATTATAAGTGAATAATGAATGAGGGTTACATTTATCGAATGGTCACATTCGTTATAAATGAATAACAGATGTGACTTACATATTAACAAATGAGTCACATTTGTGACATACATTTACCAAAATGCCCCTATACATTATCTTCTAACAAAATATTACTTTATACAAAGACCGAGACACAAAACCGAGTACTAGTAAACTCCCCCTCGCCTCGAGCTCTTTGTTCTTCCAAATACTTTGCTGCTTGAATATGCAAGTCTTCCAATCAACACAACTATAAATCAAGAACGCGTAACAAACTCGTACGACGCTTTGGAATTGCATAGCTTGTTCATTATCTCAGACATCCACCTATCTAATTCAATGCTTGTATAGCACATCGTTATCGGATTCAGACGGGTTTACTAGCCACATCGGGTCGATCACTCAGATGAACTCCGTCTTCAAATACACTGACAGCCTCACCGGTCTTATTGTTATAGTATCACCTATTAAACTTCTTGAAAAAACTTTGGGGAAAAGTTTTAACAGGAGCAATCTTCAAAGTACGAGTTGGTTTGACATGCAGAACCAGTTTCCTCCAACCAATGCGTTGATCGATCTCGTTAATGTACTTGTGAGTCGGCACCTGAGGCGTAAAATATTTAAAACCAAATCTTACTTCATGTAAGAAATGCTGATAGAACCATTCGGCCCACTGATTGTTGTCTCGATTAATGAATGGCCTATTAGCAAGTGTCCGTACATCCCACCTCGGCGTAGATAAAACATCGATGATACTATTGAAGTACTGTATCCCGTGTTCCCGCTTAATAATACATACCTTAAGCTACTAGTCGTATATCCATGAAATAATGTTACCTTTCATGTTATTCACACTTATGAACTTCTTCATTTGGTATGCCGATGCTCGAGCCTTCGCCTGCTTTTAATACTCACGTTCGTTTAAACATAAGGCCTCGATCATCTTTTTCATCTTCTGCTTGTTGCGTTCGAACATACCATCTGACGAGCTTGGTGTCACCTTCTCTGACACTTTCTCTTTTCCGTTACCCTTATCCTTCTTCTGTTGCAGACGCTCTTTGACTGCTTGAAAATGTTCAGTAGTAAAGAAAGGAATTCCCTCATCATAATTTGTACGAGCATACATGTCGGGATATTTCTCAGCTGTTACATATTCGATCTCAATATCTTTATAATCAAACGGCGTATTCCCAGTTGGAATACTCATATCAGCACTTATGTTATCCGCATCCTCCGCTCTCCCCAATTCCTCTACCTCGTCCTCGTTCAACCCAAGAAGCAAGGCAATTTGTTCTTTGGATAAAGAGTGATCAACAATTCACCTTCTTCTATTTCGTCTGCATTTCACCATACTCATAACAATCCCACTCTTATCTATAAATAAAATCATGTTCGCCTTAATCATATTCACAGTTTTCACGTTTGTGGAATCATGATAAACAATCATCTGAAGTCCACTATCATCCCCAGTAGAAACTTTACCAAACGATGATGCACTGTCGCCTGGTTGCTGATCACTACTACCCGCAGCATCAGGATCCATATCCTTGTTATCTCCCTCAGCTTCTCTAATTCGTCTTCTTTACATATTAGCTGAAGAATAATCTTATCCTGCTTATCCAGTCTCTCCCCCCTGAGCAGCAACTAGAGCTTTGAGTTCCCGGTTCTCTCGCTGGATGAATTGAACGTGCATGTACATGTTCCTATGCTCTAGCCTCATCTGCTCCTGGAAAGATATGTCTGCAGCCATTTGATTTTGTTGCAAGTGAATCAAATTAGGTAGCTGGAACATCTGTTGTCATGGTGTCATTTTGTGGCAATTTGGAAGAAAAGGCTGCATCCGGCCCTGAGGTCTATTAAATGTCATGAAGGAATGCTCAGGCCTTTGCAATGTCACTGATGGACTCACAGGAGCTATGATATGCTGTTATGGACTTGGCATTGGCGAAAGCACGGCCTGAGGTATGGTAGAAAACCTCGGATCAACAGACGATGTGGTCACCAATGTAATAATCTGTGAAACAGGAGGAGTAGTCAGCACCGGAACAGGAGTCGGTGTGATAAATACAGAAGCAGGTGGAGTCGATACAATAACAGTTATAGATGGTCAATCCTGTATCTCCACCCCCGAGCCTCATCGTACCTGTTGCTTCTTAGGCTGATCTACCATCGGTGCTTTGCCTTTACGTTTACGGGCATCTGAACCACCTTCACCACCATCATTACCACCAGCACCACCCTCGTCATCTTCAGGCTCGAAATCTGAATCGTCTTGGGTCCAGCAGTGTAACGATTCCGGCAAAATCAGGTATACCCTAACCGGTATATACTATTTATGTGTTATTTAATAATGAATATATGAATTATAATGCGTTCGTACGAGTATGTATGATTCACAGTACGGATTATACTCGATTATACAGTTAATCGTATTGGAAATACGATTAACCGATTAACGGTTATTGAAGCCGAATGAATCGAGGATTACATTATAGACGAGATATATGATATTTAGTGATGTTTACGAAGTATTAAAACTTCGGGATAAGTGAATTAAAGCACAGAAAAAGAATTTGCGATTTAATGGTACGTCGGTACGTTAAACGAAACCTTTAATACCAAACCGAGCAAGAGACGATCGATCAAGCCGAAAAAGAAGCGCAATTATTAATAATATGATGTTTTAAATTAATAAATATCATGGTTTAAGTTTTTAAAGTTTTTTTAAATCGATTTTATATAAATTTCATTTTTAAGCCGAAAACGACCGTTTTAGCCTCGGTTTAAGCTGAATTAAACATTTAACCGAAAAACGAACTGAACCAGATTATCCAAAACATTATCCGGATTTCCAAAATCCAAATGAGTGGCTAGAAATGGAAAGGTGGGTCCCACCCCACCTCCCCTCCCATTTCCGATCGGCATGGGGGTATAACCCCTTGCCTTGTTATTATTTTTTTTGTAAACAAACACTTCAACATTCATCAACTCTCTCCACATTATGATCTAAAAACCCGGATTTGTAGCAAGAAAAGCAAGGTAAAAATCGAGTTATTTACGTTTTCATCTTCTTTTCTTGAGTTTATTTGCAAGAAAATGAGGTTTCAAGTAAAAAAGGGTGAAAACCCGAGATGAAAACCGATTCTTGCATGATCAAGTGATGTATACGTGTTATACAAGGCATCTTGGTCCAAGAAAGGAGTTAAACAAACCAAAAACGAATTTTTACGGTTTAAATCTTTGTTTTTAAATACTAACCGAACCCATGAAAGAAATGGCTTGATTGTGGGTGTAACTTGCTAGGTGTGGTGTTATTGTGCTTGTAGGTGTTGTATCTAGTTGTTAACAAAGGCTAGAAAGCAAGATCCTTGTGATTTGAAGCTAAAAACACAAGGTAGTTCGGTTTTATATGGTGTATGTGTTTTGGACAGATTGTGGTACGTTTAGAGTTAGGCTACGAAATTTCACAGAGATGATCTACACATGAAAATATGAGATCTGTGAAAATTTGGTAATTTTTGAACAAAGGATGAATATTTGGTGAATTTAATGCTCGGTTTTGGCTAAAAATGGTGAAAATATTTAAATATCATGATAAATTCTGGAAAATTCCAGATAAGCTTTTTATAACATGTAAAAGTCACACACAAAATTTTAGGTCTGTTGGAGAAGTCTAAGTAGGCTTTTCGGTTAAACGAGTTATAGGGTTTTCTAGCTCGGTTTTAGTGAAAATGGCATGTAAAAAGATATTTTGGTTCTGGAAAATTACAGGGGACTATGTGGATGGCAGGGGTCATCCAGGAAAAATTTGGAATTTTTCTAAGGTCGTTTGGTATTTACGACATATTTATTGTTTAAATGGTGTTTAAAAATAGATAAATAAATTTTAAATATAAAAATTAATTCTGGAAATATTTTTATAAAATTCCCCACTGTCAAAAAGTGCTTTGTGCAAAATTTCAAGATCCGAGATTAAACGGATAATTATTTGTGCTAAAAAGAAAATAAAAACAAACTTTTAAAGTTTAAAACGCGTAAACCGGTAAAGTTCGCCTAAACGAGCTGACTGGTGTATAAAAACTCTAAAATGGACTATTTTCATATAACTAAGTTAAACAGGTAAAAATAAATCATCCGAAAATAATTCGGATGATTTGGGTAATTTTATCCGATTAACAGTTTCCGTTACACTAAAGACGGAAACGGGTCCCGCGGCCAATCGGGGCGTCTAAACCGAGCTCTAATTTCACAACTCTAATTAAATTATCAGTCAACAACTATTTTCGGTTCGTGTGTGACCAAACTCATTTTTGAAACGTAAAAACGGATAACCGTGCTAGGCACGCAAAACGGGGAAAACAAACTAATAGTAATTTTAACTATTGAACTCTAAATGATATCACAATCTGAGTCCATAGAAGTGTTTCTGGGTTAACATTGCCCCCGGAACGGGTACAGTACTGGGTTAACAGTGTCCCCAGATGTACCGGTTAACACGGTTAAAGTTATATTAATAGTGATTGTATAGTAACGAACTTAGGGATCGTATTACAGATCCGGACTAGTAGCTTACGTACTGTGTTACCTACTTGCTTGCGATAAGGTGAGTTTCACGAGCCCCTTTTTCTGAATTGTTTTTAAATATTTTCTCGGGGCGGGAAGCATGTTACTATTTAAATGTTTAAGTACATACTGAACACATCGATTTGCATGTATTTATATATATTTTATTGTACGGGAATCGTACGGAAATGTACTAAGATGGTAATTGTCTGAGTTGCTAACATTGTAAGGCCCCGTAACACGAGTGATTAGCTAAAAGCCGGTAGAGTGTGAATTGTACTATTGGTCTGACAAACCCAACTGGTCCGGCATGGATTTGCTGATGTTTCCCAGCCAGTTGCACATGTCTATTTTGTTGTTATTTATTTTGCTATGTAATGTTAGGCATAGCGGTTTGGGGCAGGTTCGTGGGCGGAGTATGCCACGGGGTTGTATGTGGATAGTCAGAGGTTTCACTTGTGGGCTCAGCATAATTACATCGCTAATATATGATTATTATAATGATTTGTCACTGTTTATTTAAATTAGTGAAACTCACCAACTATTTGTAGTTGACCCGTTTTCTTTACATGCTTTCTAGGTACCCCCAAACTGGAATAATTGCTACATGCTTGACGATGCGTGCTTTTTTGTGGAAGCTTATGATCTTTTTGTATTAAATATGTTAATGTACTATTAGTAAAACTTATGTGTTAACGCCTAGACGGTAACTAAACTCGGAACAATGTAATATGGTGTAAATTAATGTAGTGGTGTTTTCTTTATAAGCAATGTTGTTGATATCAGATGTGTCTGTTGCATCCGTTTACGTTTCCGCTGCGGTTACGGGGTGTTACAGAAGTTGGTATCAGAGCCATTGGTTATAAAGAATTAGGATGTCATTAAAGGTACCTAAAATTTAACCAGTAGCTCAAGTATTATAGGATCTGAATATCAACTAATAATTTATAGTGACGAGATCTGGATGAACTTGGATGGACAAGTGAGTTATTATGGTCCGGAACATAATAACAGACTTGTCCGCACGAGGGAATTCAGGGGAAGTCACGGGGAACATTAATAGGTAAAATTGGCAACATATGTATAAGTGTATGATAATATTTTTATGTGACAAAGTTGTATAAGTATGTGTATATTAATTATGATTTACATTATGGAAGGAACTATATGTTTGCTAACTTGTGTACAAGTAAGGATGTCGAGATCACGAAGTCTGTCAGTGGAGGAGGACCCGGAGGAGGCCAGTTCCGGGAACTCTAGGAGCTTACGCCTAGCATCCAGCACTGAGCCTAGTGAGACTAGGCGTAGGAGTACTAGCCTGTCCTCCCATACTAGGGTTGCAAGATCCCCCACCCCACCCGCACCACAGGCCACCCCTACCCCTCCCAGACCCGGATCCCGCCTCACGGCGCGGATCAGTGTCCCCTATGTCCCACCTACCTCTACCCCACCCAGACCTACTTTCCACAGGGGCGAGTCCTCCCGCCCCCAGCCCGAGCCTGTGCCTCCACCCGTGTGGGGTACCCCTAGGCTGGAGAGGGATGAGCGTCCCTCCTCCGAGGCTGCATGGCATCGCCTTGACGAGCAGGTGGATGAGCACACCATCGCCTTGACGGTGGGGATCCAAAGGAGGAGACACTTGGCGGACTGCGTACTGGACAGCCAGTACATGATTGGCCAGCTGAGGAGGGAGGGCGCATACTCCCAGTGGATGATTGACCGGATGGAGACACGGATCCGGGGTTTGCTGGCGGTGTTGGTGGTGATGGTGGCAGTGTTGGTGTGGTTGGTATACCACCATGCTTAGTTATGTTAGGGTGGAAGTAGTCAGGGTCCGCTTTTTGATACTCTGTGTAAGCAGTTAGTGGCGATGCTAACATAGAGTGAATCTTGGGTAGTTATAGTACAGCCATTAGCCCATAGGGGGTCTCTTTTGGGGATATCATTTTAGATACTTTTGGTGTATCATTCAAGCACTGACCCATAGCGGGTTATGTCGAAATGATGCCGATGTAGGACTGATGTATGAAAACTCAATCTATGTGATGATGTTTATGTAATATGTACTGATGTTTATTAATGAATGGAATGTGTGTTGTGTATCGAGATTGGAATTTGTATTAATTATATGTATTTTCTTAATGTTGTGTAGAATGGCACCAAAACGGTCAGCTCGAATGTCAGAAGTGGATGTGGATCGTCTGATTGCTCGACAGTTAGAGGTGGCGATACCGGATATAGTATCGCGCATCGCCGCCAGTATTAACAATACGACCAATCTAGACCCTGCGAGCAATCAAACGACCACCAATAATGATAGGGAACAAAATGTTAACCCTCCACCGAACGGTAACCCGATTCCGAGTAATGACGCACCGCCTAGGGTGGTCATTACAGACAGTAATGGCCCTATACCTAGTGTAGAAACGAACCGCACTGAACCGACTCCTGCAACAAAGGGATGTTCAATCAAAGATTTTATGTTGTGCAAGCCCCTAGAATTTAGCGGGTCTGAAGGACCAAATGGGTTGGTTAAGTGGATTGAGAAAATAGAGTCTGTTGTGAACATCAGCAACTGCCCTGAGGATTACGCTGTTAAGTATGCTACCTGCATGTTCACGGACCATGCCTTGACATGGTGGAACACAGTAGTGCAAACTCGCGGTCAGGCAGCGACAAACCGCATGACCTGGGCAGAGCTCAAGGCCCTTGTACTGAAACATTTCTGCCCGAAAAACGAACTGCAGGAGTTAGAAAACAAATTGTGGAACCTGGAGATGCAGGGGGCAGACCACTTGGGTTATACGAACCGATTTAATGAATTGTCGCGATTGGTGCCATGGTTGGTCACCCCAGAGTCAAAGAGGGTTGAGCGTTATATATGGGGACTAACTCCAGTAGTAAGGAGTATAGTCAACTCTGGGGACACAAGACGTTTGAGGTTGCGGTGACGCAAGCTGGAATCGTCACATACGATTTCGTGAGGAGTGGGTCACTTAAGGTGGCAGGAGAGTCCGCCGGGGAAAGCGAGGTACATATGACAATAGGATCCAGGAGAAGCAGCAAAATAAACGTGCTCGGTCCGCTGCCCAGAACTAGGCCATGACTAGTTCTGGCGGAAGGCAAGAATCTCAGAAAGGGACGTTCCCTAAGTGTGGGAAATGCGGTTACCAGCATGGTGGCGAGTGCAAGGGGGTAGTGTGTCACCGGTGTGGCAGGAATGGGCACTACGCACCGAGTTGTAGGACAAACCTAAACAATCTGAACCGACAACCGCAACCTATCCGTGCGCAGCCACCTAGGACCCAACCAGCCCGACAACAAAACCTACAAGAAAACCAAATGATGACCACCAGCCGTGCTTGCTTTGAATGCGGCAGCACAGATCACTTCAAGAGAAACTGTCCGAAACTGAACCAGGGAGGAAATGGGAGGCAAACCGTGGGTCAGGCATCGTCGTCCAATCCAGCGAGAGGCCGAGCATTTGTGATGGGGGCGAACGAAGCTCGCCAGGACCCCAGCGTAGTGACAGGTACATTCCTCTTCTCTGATCATTATGCTTCTGTATTATTTGATACGGGCGACGATAGAAGTTTTGTCTCCGTTAAGTTCCTACCGATAGCAAACCTTCCGATTAGTGAAACCATAGAACCTTATACCGTAGAAGTCGCTAACGGTAAAACCATGATAGTTAATCAGATAGTTCGGAATTGCCCTTTTATTATGAACGATCAATCCTTCCTGATTGACTTATTACCGGTAGAATTAGGTAGTTTTGACGTGATAGTGGGAATGGATTGGTTAGCACGTAACAAAGTGGAAATAAACTGTGAAAAGAAAATCGTCAAGATCCGGGTGTCGGATGACGAAGAAGTGTTAGTGCAAGGAGAGAAGTCGGGCACAATGATACCATTTATATCCCACCTCAAGGTGTTTAAAATATATACGCCAGGGATGCGTGGCGTATCTAGCGAGCTTGATGGCCACAGATTCTGAGGAGAAACGGGTGGAAGATATCCCGGTGGTACGCGAATTTCCACAAGTTTTCCCAGAAGAACTTCCTGGATTACCGCCAACCCGACAGGTCGAATTCAGAATCGATTTAATACCACAAGCTGGCCCTGTTGCTAAATCACCCTACCGACTTGCACCGTCCGAGATGCAAGAATTATCCAATCAGTTGCAAGAATTGTTGGATAAAGGATTTATACGTCCTAGTCATTCCCCGTGGGGTGCACATGTATTATTCGTGAAAAAGAAGGACGAGAGCCTTAGAATGTGCATTGATTACAGGGAGTTGAACAAGTTAACAATCAAAAATAGGTACCCTCTTCCCCGAATTGATGATCTGTTTGACCAGCTGCAAGGTGCGAGCTATTTCTCAAAAATCGATCTTAGATTGGGATACCATCAGGTTAGAATTCAGGAAGAAAATATCCCAAAAACCGCATTCCGGACTCGCTACGGCCATTACGAGTTCTTAGTTATGCCTTTCGGGCTAACAAATGCGCCGGCAGTGTTCATGGACCTCATGAATCGAGTCTGTAAACCCTACCTCGACAAATTCGTCATCGTGTTTATTGACGATATTTTGATCTATTCGAAAAGTAAAGAAGAGCACGAGCAACACTTAAGAATAATTTTAAAGCTTCTGAATCAGGAGAAGTTGTATGCAAAATTCTCCAAGTGTAACTTCTGGTTACAAGAAGTGCAATTCCTCGGTCACGTCGTAAAACATCAAGGAATACACGTTGATCCGATTAAGGTTAAAGCAATTAAGAATTGGCAAGCGCCTAAATCGCCAAAGGAAATCCGCCAATTCTTAGGCTTAGCTGGATATTATCGTCGATTTATAGAGAACTTTTCCAGCATCGCCCAACCTTTAACTCTCCTGACTCAAAAGGATCGAAAGTATGAATGGGGAGAAGAGCAAGAAACGGCGTTTCAAACGTTAAAGCAAAAATTGTGCCAAGCGCCGATTTTAAGTCTCCCCGATGGAGACGATGGTTTTGTCGCGTATTGTGACGCATCGCGTAGAGGGTTAGGATGCGTGTTGATGCAGAATAATAAGGTTATAGCCTATGCTTCCCGACAGTTAAAAGTACACGAGAAAAATTACACTACTCATGACTTAGAACTGGGAGCGGTTATCTTCGCACTTAAAATCTGGAGACATTATCTCTACGGTACGAAGTGCAACATCTTCACCGATCATAAAAGTTTGCAGCACATATTCGATCAGAAAGAACTGAATATGAGGCAACGAAGATGGGTCGAGTTGTTAAGCAATTATGACTGTGACATCCGTTATCACCCCGGCAAGGCTAACGTCGTAGCCGATGCCTTGAGTAGGAAAGATCGGGTTAAGCCATTGCGAGTGCGAGCAGTGGGGATGATAGTCCAGTCGAATCTTTCGGACCTGATTCGAGTCGCTCAACGTGAGGCGTTGAAAGAGGAACAATTGGAAAAGGAGGGACTTTACGGCGATGAGAAGAATTTCGAACAGCGCGTGGACGAAATTCTCTATTTCAAAAATCGGGTTTGGATCCCGACCCTCCATGACCTTCGTGAATTAATCATGGACGAAGCGCATAGATCGAAATATTCCATACATCCTGGATCGGATAAGATGTACAAGGATGTGAAGGAGTTCTACTAGTGGCCGGGTATGAAAAAGGATATAGCAACGACATAGTATGTCGGTAAGTGTACGACTTGTGCGAGAGTTAAGGCGGAGCACCAGAAACCCTCGGGGATGTTACAACAACCGGAAATTCCCGAATGGAAGTGGTAGCAAATCACGATGGATTTTGTGACACATCTCCCTAAGACGTCCCGAGGACATGATGCAATTTGGGTAATCGTGGATCGATTAACCAAATCGGCACATTTTATCCCGATTTGGAATAATTATAACACTGAGAGACTTGCGCAGATTTATATAAATGAAATTGTGTCCCGTCATGGGATACCTATCTCAATCATCTCCGATCAGGATAGCCATTTCACCTCTAATCTTTGGCAAGCTGTGCAAGAAGCGCTGAGAACGCATATTGATCTAAGCACAGCTTACCACCCTCAGACCGATGGTCAGTCTGAGAGGACCATCCAAACCCTGGAGGATTTGCTTCGTGCATGCGTACTGGATTTTAAGGGAAATTGGGATCAACATCTCGCACTCGTTGAATTTTCCTATAATAACAGTTATCATAGCAGTATAAAGGCAGCGCCTTACGAAGCATTGTATGGCAGGAAGTGTCGATCACCACTCTGCTGGACTGAAGTGGGCGACACTCAGGTTATTAGATCAAACCTGGTCCAGGAAACGACCAGCAAAATCCTTGAAATTAGGAACAATTTGAAGGCCGCGCGGGATCGGCAGAAGAGTTATGCCGATACCCGTAGAAAACCGTTGTCGTTTGAGAAAGATGATAAAGTGTATTTGAAGGTATCACCTTGGAAGGCGTAGTTAGATTTGGAAATGCGGGGAAGTTAGCCCCGAGATATATTGGACCATTCAATATTACTACAAAAATCGGTCCCGTAGCATACCGATTAGAACTACCCGATGAACTGAGTGCAGTTCACAACGTGTTTCACGTATCGAACTTGAAAAGACGTCTGGCGGATGAGACATCGGTGTTACCTTTAGAGGGGGTCCAAATAAGTGATAAGCTCAATTTCGTAGAGGAACCCATAGAAATAGTATACGGGAAAATCAAGCAACTTAGACACAATAAGATTTCGTTGGTCAAAGTTAGATGGAATTCGCAACGAGGCCCAGAATATACATGGGAATGAAAGGACGAATTCCGGAAGAAATACCCCTATTTATTTCCTCAAAAGGAAGTAGTCGACGCGTAAAATTTCGAGGACGAAATTTCTTTTTACGGGGGGAGAATGTAACGATTCCGGCAAAATCAGGTATACCCTAACCGGTATATACTATTTATGTGTTATTTAATAATGAATATATGAATTATAATGCGTTCGTACGAGTATGTATGATTCACAGTACGGATTATACTCGATTATACAGTTAATCGTATTGGAAATACGATTAACCGATTAACGGTTATTGAAGCCGAATGAATCGAGGATTACATTATAGACGAGATATATGATATTTAGTGATGTTTACGAAGTATTAAAACTTCGGGATAAGTGAATTAAAGCACAGAAAAAGAATTTGCGATTTAAAGGTACGTCGGTACGTTAAACGAAACCTTTAATACCAAACCGAGCAAGAGACGATCGATCAAGCCGAAAAAGATGCGCAATTATTAATAATATGATGTTTTAAGTTAATAAATGTCATGGTTTAAGTTTTTAAAGTTTTTTTAAATCGGTTTTATATAAATTTCATTTTTAAGCCGAAAACGACCGTTTTAGCCTCGTTTTAAGCTGAATTAAACATTTAACCGAAAAATGAACTGAACCAGATTATCCAAAACATTATCCGGATTTCCAAAATCCAAATGAGTGGCTAGAAATGGAAAGGTGGGTCCCACCCCACCTCCCCTCCCTTTTCCGATCGGCATGGGGGTATAGCCCCTTGCCTTGTTATTTTTTTTTTTTGTAAACAAACACTTCAACATTCATCAACTCTCTCCACATTATGATCTAAAAACCCGGATTTGTAGCAAGAAAAGCAAGGTAAAAATCGAGTTATTTACGTTTTCATCTTCTTTTCTTGAGTTTATTTGCAAGAAAATGAGGTTTCAAGTAAAAAAGGGTGAAAACCCGAGATGAAAACCGATTCTTGCATGATCAAGTGATGTATACGGGTTATACAAGGGATCTTGGTCCAAGAAAGGAGTTAAACGAACCAAAAACGAATTTTTACGGTTTAAATCTTTGTTTTTAAATCATAACCGAACCCATGAAAGAAATGGCTTGATTTTGGGTGTAACTTGCTTGGTGTGGTGTTATTGTGCTTGTAGGTGTTGTATCTAGTTGTTAACAAAGGCTAGAAAGCAAGATCCTTGCGATTTGAAGCTAAAAACACAAGGTAGTTCGGTTTTTATATGGTGTATGTGTTTTGGACAGATT
Organism: Bidens hawaiensis; assembly: GCF_021521415.1. NCBI lineage: Eukaryota > Viridiplantae > Streptophyta > Magnoliopsida > Asterales > Asteraceae > Bidens > Bidens hawaiensis. The sequence continues at coordinate 4,513 of NW_027498753.1, read as the reverse complement.
GTGGTACGTTTAGAGTTAGGCTACGAATTTTCACAGAGATGATCTACACATGAAAATATGAGACCTGTAAAAATTTTTTAATTTTTGGACAAAGGATGAATATTTGGTGAATTTAATGCTCGGTTTTGGCTAAAAATGGTGAAAAATATTTAAATATCATGATAAATTCTGGAAAATTCCAGATAAGCTTTTTATAACATGTAAAAGTCACACACAAAATTTTAGGTCCGTTGGAGAAGTCTAAGTAGGCTTTTCGGTTAAACGAGTTATAGGGTTTTCTAGCTCGGTTTTAGTGAAAATGGCATGTAAAAAGATATTTTGGTTCTGGAAAATTACAGGGGACTATGTAGATGGCAGGGGTCATCCAGGAAAAATTTGGGATTTTTCTAAGGTCGTTTGGTATTTACGACATATTTAGTGTTTAAATGGTGTTTAAAAATAGATAAATAAATTTTAAATATAAAAATTAATTCTGGAAATATTTTTATAAAATTCCCCACTGTCAAAAAGTGGTTTGTGCAAAATTTCAAGATCCGAGATTAAACGGATAATTATTTGTGCTAAAAAGAAAATAAAAACAAACTTTTAAAGTTTAAAACGCGTAAACCGGTAAAGTTCGCCTAAACGAGCTGACTGGTGTATAAAAACTCTAAAATGGACTATTTTCATATAACTAAGTTAAACAGGTAAAAATAAATCATCCGAAAATAATTCGGATGATTTGGGTAATTTTATCCGATTAACAGTTTCCGTTACACTAAAGACGGAAACGGGTCCCGCGGCCAATCGGGGCGTCTAAACCGAGCTCTAATTTCACAACTCTAATTAAATTATCAGTCAACAACTATTTTCGGTTCGTGTGTGACCAAACTCATTTTTGAAACGTAAAAACGGATAACCGTGCTAGGCACGCAAAACGGGGAAAACGAACTAATAGTAATTTTAACTATTGAACTCTAAATGATATCACAATCTGAGTCCGGAGAAGTGTTTCTGGGTTAACATTGCCCCCGAAACGGGTACAGTACTAGGTTAACAGTGTCCCCAGATGTACCGGTTAACACGGTTAAAGTTATATTAATAGTGATTGTATAGTAACGAACTTAGGGATCGTATTACAGATCCGGACTAGTAGCTTATGTACTGTGTTACCTGCTTGCTTGCGATAAGGTGAGTTTCACGAGCCCCTTTTTCTGAATTGTTTTTGAATATTTTCTTGGGGCGGGAAGCATGTTACTATTTAAATGTTTAAGTACATACTGAACGCATGGATTTGCGTGTATTTATATATATTTTATTGTACGGGAATCGTACGGAAATGCACTAAGATGGTAATTGTCTGAGTTGCTAACATTGTAAGGCCCCGTAACACGATTGATTAGCTAAAAGCCGGTAGAGTGTGAATAGTACTATTGGTCTGACAAACCCAACTGGTCCGGCATGGATTTGCTGATATTTCCCAGCCAGTTGCACATGTCTATTTTGTTGTTATTTATTTTGCTATGTAATGTTAGGCATAGCGGGTTTGGGGCAGGTTCGTGTGCGGAGTATGCCACGGGGTTGTATGTGGATAGTCAGAGGTTTCACTTGTGAGCTCAGCATAATTACATCGCTAATATATGATTATTATAATGATTTGTCACTGTTTATTTAAATTAGTGAAACTCACCAACTATTCGTAGTTGACCCGTTTTCTTTACATGCTTTCTAGGTACCCCCAAACTGGAATAATTGCTACATGCTTGACGATGCGTGTTTTTTTGTGGAAGCTTATGATCTTTTTGTATTAAATATGTTAATGTACTGTTAGTAAAACTTATGTGTTAACGCCTAGACGGTAACTAAACTCGGAACAATGTAATATGGTGTAAATTAATGTAGTGGTGTTTTCTTTATAAGCAATGCTGTTGATATCAGATGTGTCTGTTGCATCCCGTTTACGTTTCCGCTGCGGTTACGGAGTGTTACAAGCAGTCATTAGGTGGAGCAACATAATCTACAGGTCAGGATGACCAATTAACCAGTGGTAACGTGGTTTCGTCTGTGAAGTCTGGCCCCTATAGGTTCTAATACTCCGAATTCATGTGCTCAAGAACCATCAAAACTTCTTCAACCTCTGGATCTTTCACCAAATATGGCTCAAGATGGTTGATAATAAGTTCTAAGAACTGCGGATGCATAAGAAACTTGTTTTTCCGGGTCGTATAGCTTTCTTTAAGATGGTAGAATACCATCACAGAGAAATTAAACGGCTTGTTCAGCACAAGGGCAACAAACGCCGATTGGAGCATCACGCGACACTCATCATATACACCCTTCCTACCATCAATGTAATGAATCAGTACATGTAGTCGATAATTGTATTGTTTACACAGAAATGCCTTGTTATACATAGACTTTCCCAATTCTCCTTTATACTTTAGACGCCTAAACAACTCCCTAATCAATGAACGTTCAAACTCATACTTATCATCAACCATGTCTCTAAACCTCAACACCGTATGAATCACCGGCACATCGACCTTGATAGTTTTACCCTGAATCTTGGCTACGATATGATTCTCCTTAGAAATGTATTGCGCGTTACCCCAAAATGGTCGAATAATACTCTGATGAACATATGTATCACTAGAGATATATAAACATATCCTGGACCTCTTCAAGAAATTAATAATTCCACCGAACATCTCTGTAACGAAAAATTCATCTTCTAAGAAAGCACAGATATTATGCTTCTTATCCCAGTCTAATAACGGCAGTTCTTTAGCCTCAAGTTCAGCAACTTCAGGTTCAGCTTCGGGTTGCACATTTGGATTCTCGGCTTGAGCAACTGGACCTTGTCCAATGACAGCTGCTGGTTGTTGCTCTGGATTCACTTCTGGTATAATATCTTGAATATTTTTAGCCATTTCGTTAAAAACAAATACGTTAATAATGGTAAAAACATTAAAAATTCCAATTATACCCTTGTATCTATCGATTGACTTTTTCGTTCGTTATGATTTGTGTAACGAGTGACTTCATTAGTTAAATATTAATGAATAAAAGATTCATTCGTTAAATGTTTTGAGTTCATTTGTTGTGAAATCAACGAATGAGTTCATTCAGTATTAACCATTAATGAAGGAACTTATTCATTAAATATTATCTAACGAATGTATTTACATTCGTTATACATTAACGAATGAAATTTTAAATGGAATTGAATTGTTGACTACAAGAACTCCAAGTCAAAATTGAACATGAACTGAGAAGTCAAAATGACTCAAATTTAATCTAAAAATCACCCAACTAACAACTGAATACGTTAAGCAATGGTCCGATTAACATCAATAAACCATCGATAACAATCAAACTACCCTAATTTGAGTTTTAAACCAAGATTGATATGCTAACGAGTTCATGTATATTATCGGTTCATTGCGTTATCAAATAACCCTTGTAGTCATGTCCAAATTCTACAATAAAGATATCAATGAACTCGTCTTTACCTGTATATCAACAAGCAAACGATTAAAAGATGAAATAGGTAGATCAGATGATTTTAGGAAATTTTGACAGAATTTCTTTTCGTGTTTGATGGAATAGTGAGAAAACGAATGAGGAGTCTATTCGTTTCCTAGGGTTTTGTAAACCCAGAAAATAATTGCACTTTTCCTGATGTCTATTCGATTATTTTAACTAACGAACGAGACTTCGTTCATTATTTTAAAACGATTGACTTTCATTCGTTTATATTTTAAAAATGACCATGTTTATTTGTTAAAATCTAACGAATGACCAAGTCATTCGTTAATCTTTAATAAAAAACAAAATATACTTTATCATTCTTGCTGACGTAGCGGAAGCAAATGTGAATGGATAACGAATGAGCAAATTCGTTAATGAACAAACGAATGACAACTTATTCGTTACACTGTAGTAATGAATGAAAAATTTTACCTTAACGAATGCTCCTATATACCATTCATAAGTAATTAAATAATCATCAAACCCTAATTTGATGAAAATATATTTAAAAAATTTACCTTAACAGTTAAAACTTGACTGTAAATGTTTAAATTAAGCGGACATACTTTAAAAATCGTTTTACTTTAAAACGACTTAACTTAAAATGTGGGGAAAATCTTTCTTTTTCATTTGAATAATTCGCATGCTCGGTAATCAAAAATAAAGAAGAAATCAAATTCTCTTTGAATATTCAAAAAGTTTATATCAAAACACACACAAAATATTGTGGCATCCATGGCAAAACCAAGTGTGCCTTAGTATTTGTTTATCGAATGAACGATTAACTGGTTATTGCGTAACAAACAAACGAATAATCAAACGGATCTGGTTATGACCCGGATATTCGGAGAGAATGGCATATATAATTGATATACGTATATTGTAAGCCACCCTATTGATATTATGGCCTTCGTACGACAGCAAACCAGTTAAACGAGAACGTGCTCGTTTAACTACCCGCTATAACTTTAAACGTGAAAGCTAAATCCAAAACTAGCATTGT